>NC_136793.1:25260837-25290837 GCF_951216825.1 Electrona antarctica
GGCTCTCAGTACTTTCCAAGTTTTGGATATTTACTGGATGTCCAGCCCCATGTCCTGAGTGTGTGTTTACATCCACAGAGCAGATCGTGTTGTTGTTGTCACTTCCGCTGCATGCTGCCTTAAAGGTAACCAAAGTTCAGGACATGAGGTCCTCTGAGTACCAGCACAGAGCATGTATCTATATCACTGGCCTGGTCACAAGACATCTGAATAAAAACAGAAGGGGAGAAGAATAACAAGGTTATTACAAAAAAAGAAAAAAAAATACAGCCAATAAACACATTCACAACTGTGTGATCAAAATACCCACATGGTGGAACACCTAACCGGTTGGGCAAGAGCTGCAAAGAGCCAATTGGATATCTGTTACCAACAGCAACAGCCCATGTTTATGTCTTCCACTGGCTGCTCCGGGACTCTGATTGGCTGGAGCCCAGTGAGCGGCCCCTCCCCCTCCTCTGGTGGTGCCTCCATCCCTACAGATTAAGTAACACCACCAAAACAAAAAGAGCTTATTTCTGTTTTTCATTAATGACTACGTACCCACATAAACACTGGGCTTGTTTGGCATTAAGGAATTGACCTGTGCTCCCTATGAGCACAGAAGGTGAGAGATAGAGAGAGAGAGAGAGAGAGAGAGAGAGAGAGAGAGAGAGAGAGAGAGATAGAGAGAGAGAGGGGGGGGAGGGAGGGAGGGGAGATACAAGGGGAGAAATACTGTTGCCATGCACCCTCAGTGTGTTACTGGGGTAAGTCTGATGTGTTGCTATGAAAAAAAAGACGTGCAAGGAAGAGGAGCAGTTGCATCAGTCTGGTAAAAAGTCCTTGAAGAACATGTCTCTTTTTATTTTGCACCCCATGCAAAAATGCTAATTTCACGTTGTCTCCCTCTGAGAGAAATTTGAAATTGAAATGCAGGTCGTTTTACCACAGCTTGAAGGCAATTCATTGTTCTGTCAATGCATAAGAGACATTCAAAACTCGATTCAAAACGCCTCTCAGCATTTGTGCTCGTTTACGACAGTGGCTCATTGTTATACCGTAAATTATGTCCTGTATGCACTATGCATATAGTCTACATTCATTATCTCAACTGAATGCCACTGTTCTCCTGTGCAGCAGTCTGTTCTCCTGTGCAGCAGTCAGCTGAAATGAAAGTGCATGCACCCTGCTGCTGTTTGGCACGTCCTTAAGAGTGTCCCAAGGCTGTTGTGATTCAATAGCAGATAAAGATTATAAGAACATGCTGGTCAGTCAGAACTGGGCTGGCATTATTGCGCAGTTCAAGGACAACAGTTCAAGGAGCATGTTTTCAACTCTCATCTCAAATGTGTACGTCACATGAACAAAAAAGGGACTCTGAAAACATGTTGTTGGACGTATTCCAACCTTTAGACTTCACAGTGAGGTAGTCACATTGTTTGTACCTTATCTAATTTGTATGTCTCCATGTATGTGTTTTTCTGTGCATATCTTGATAATATTTTTCCCATGGCACATGGAAACTTACTTTCTAAGAAAAGTAAGTTGTTTTCTCATGAGCAGGAGGTGTTTATAAGATTGAAGGTACTGCATCATCATCCCCTCGTGGCAGCAGTGGCCGAACGGATAGCGGCGCGGTCTAGATACCGGAAGGTTCCCAGTTCGAATCAGCCGTCCGACACGTTAAAATTACCACTGCTGAAATGCCCTTGAACAAGGCATCAACCACTACGATGAAATGTGTTCTATGAGCAGGGCCTGGCTGGAAACAAGTTCTTGAGCTTAGCCCAGATACCCTGGGTAAATATAGATTTCATTTCATTTCATTTCATTTCCCTTAATAGCCCTGACCTCTGAGAGGCCCTGCAATCGAGGGACAGCACACCACAAGCAAACAAGCCTTGCACACCCTAAACAGACTTAACTCAAAGGGATCCTCGTCTGTTCTCACCCTTCCTTCTCCTCTCTGCTCTCTCTCTTTTCTGTCTCACTCTCTGCCCTACCTTATTTTCTTCTTTCTCTCTCTCAAAACAGAACAGGTCCTGTTGCTGTCTGATCAGGCTCCCACCAAGGTTTTTAATTAACATGTGTGCAGGGAGGAGTACCCAAGCAGAGTGAGACAGACTGCCGGTCACGCTGTTTACACTGTACTGCCAAACACACTCCTCATGCTCTCTGTCTGCTCTCTGTCTGCTCTCTCTCTCTCTATCTCTCTCTCTCTCTCTTCTTGTCACCTTTCCACCAATTAAATGGTGCAGCAAAGTCAGCAACTCATGAGTACAAAGAGATATTCTATTACTTTACTGCTTAACCTCTTAAATCCATATATACTTAGTTTACCGGCGTCCCCCAGGGGTCTATTCTTGGTCCTTTCCTTTTTTCCCTCTACACCAAATCTCTTCGCCAAAAATAACAAATCTCCAAGCTGTGTGTGTGTGTGTGTGTGTGTGTGTGTGTGTGTGTGTGTGTGTGTGCGTGTGTGCTTGTGTGTGCATGCGTGTGTGCATGCGTGTGTGCATCTGTGTGCGCGTGCATGTGGGTGTGCCGTGCATACATGAATACCCACAGCCACAGCCACTGTGGCTCAGGAGGTAGAGCAGGTCGTCCAATGATCCATGGGTCGGCGGTTCGAATCCCGGCTCCTCCTGTCTACATGTCGAAGTGTCCTTGGGCAAGACACTGAACCCCAAATTGCTCCCAATGTGCTGGTTGGTGCCTTGCATGGCTTCCGCCGCAATCGGTGTATGAATGTGTGTGTGAAAGGGTGAATGTAATGCACAATCTATGTAAAGCGCCTTGGATAAAGGCGCTATATAAATGCACCATTTACCATTTACCAATACTGTTACATTTGTGTAGTACACTGACATGCATATGGGTCAGGGGACAACAAGGTGAAGGTGGGATATGGACCAGGCTTGGTTGAGAGGTGGCATTGGGGTAAACCATGGCTAGTGTTGAGCCTTGGTTCGGGAAGGGGTGTGCACTACTGTGTAGGTGTCAGGTTAAGTGTAAGGTTACTGTACTGTATGCTACTCTATGAAGTAAATAAAGGGTGAACCAGGTCCACCAGGAGTTTAATGCTGTGTGCTCACTGCTCAGGCCTGTCTCTTTATGTAAGCAGCAATGGGACCAGTTAGTGTGGAGGCGTGGTGGGTGAACTGAAATAGCCCTCAGAACTAAGTCAGTCTCCACCAGCCGCCTGGTGGTATGGAGCACTTCATGGCACAAGGAGGGGTGGAGAGGTAGAGGGTAGGGGGGAAAGGAATGTAGAGAGAAAGTGAGAAAGCGGGGTCATATAGTGACAAGGTGTGCATGCCAGGTCCGATGTTTACTGTTATAATGGTGGCACGCGAAAGCTTTAATGAATGTGCATTCCAGTGTCATTCTTCTGTGGGCAATGATGAGGATCTGTATATAGTTGGTGACTATATACAGGAGAAAGATAATTTCTGATATGCAATAAGTGACATGGAATGTATTCATATACATGGTCATGCAAACAACTTACCACTGCCCCACCCGTCTGTCTCCACTCTCTGCATTCTATTCATGCTTGCCACTTCATCATAGATGACAATCTAGCTTGGGTGGGGGAATGCTAAGTGATTTGCCAAATATGGGGTGCAGCCTCTAACCTCGGAGAGCCTGACACATCGCTGGCATAGCTTAGTTTATCCTTCTGAAGGCACATGTCCTTAAAGCCTTGCCAGGAATCCAGGCAGGAAAGCATGGCCATAGAAGCACAATGTGGGCAACATGTGAGGAACGAAGTGCACCTACACACAAGACAACAGACACATAATGCATGCACATGCACACAGATACAAATGGATAGTGGCAGGCTCTTGGCATTCATATATGAACTTAATGGACTTTTGGCTTTTTGTTTGGGAATGCAGATGTAGACAACATTCAGGATGACAGGATGATTCAAAGATAGATGACAGGGCGAACATAAAGTGAAGAAAAACAAGAACAGGGGAGTGCAGGGTTTGAGTGCCATCAGTACCAAATGCCACAGCACTGACACAAACCACTATTTCTGGATAAACACTAAACAGTCTATTTTTAGAGGAGAATTGCACTGTGCCTCACAAAGATGTCTGAACAAACACACAGGTACTTATCATTGTGGCTGAGGTTTACACGCACGCATGCACACACGCACACACACACACATGCATGCATGTACGTATATACGCATACGTGCATGCATATACGCGCACACGGCAAATGCATGCACATGCGCTGACGCATGTGCGCATACATGCACGCACACACAGACTCACTCATTCACTCACTCACTCAGAGAAGTGGTTTCTGCATGGCAGATATTCTTTCACTTCAATGGAGAGGTGCATTACTTTTGCATACTGGTACAGTACAGCTTTTATTCAATGTGTAGTTGTACACATTAATGTCAGAGCCTGCGGCCTCTCCCATGAGTGTATGAAATGCACTAGAACATTGAGGTGTCCATAACTTGTTTAGGTGTTTCAGAGTCTTAATTTGATTTATTAAACAATGTTTGTGACTACATTCATTTCATGTGAAAAGTACCATGAGTAAGGGACCAAATGCGAAACATGACATTAAGTGGTCTAAGTTTAGTTGTCTGACGTTGTGTTGGGTTGCTGCTATTACCCTAATCCTAATGCAATCCCAAACCAATGTTACTGACAATTAAAACGAGTATGCTGTCCACACCGTGTCTACAATAACTCCCGTATTGAAAGACATTTTACAATTCAAGCTGTTGAATTTTAAATAATGCCCTAATGTCCTTGGTTTTGACTGAACTGGAGTTGTATCTCACATTAACAGAAGCTAACACTGTGCCATGACCTCATCTTCAGCGACCTGCAGTATGTCATTCTACCCCCCCCCAGGGACACACTGCAGGTCAAGTGTAGGTGCACGTGTGTGTGTGTGTGTGTGTGTGTGTGTGTGTGTGTGTGTGTGTGTGTGTGTGTGTGTGTGTGTGTGTGTGTGTGTGTGTGTGTGTGTGTGTGTGTGTGTGCGTGCGTGCGTGCGTGCGTGCGTGCGTGCGTGCGTGCGTGCGTGTGTGTGTAACCTGGACACCCTCCAATTGGCTCACACAGCTGTTTTGGTGAGTCTGATTACAGGTTCTCTGGATGAAGAGTCATGACCATTTAGGATAAGGTGATCTCAACTCTACCTGCATGCTGTGGTCATGCCCATTGCACAGGTGTGTGTGTGTGTGTGTGTGTGTGTGTGTGTGTGTGTGTGTGTGTGTGTGTGTGTGTGTGTGTGTGTGTGTGTGTGTGTGTGTGTGTGTGTGTGTGCGTGTGCGTGTGCATGTGTGTGTGCGTGCGGATCAGTACAGACCTTAACCCCAGTTTCAACTACCTCACCCATAACCACGACCACACGAAACTGAGAAACCGTAAAGAGTCAGGTCTCGCTGACAGATTGATGTATATGATTGATGATTCCACCTGCAGGACACCTCAGTGAGCAACCTGTGCTGTTGTTTTAGGAGTCACATTGGCCACCACGCACATGAGAAATCCCCGCAGCATAAAAATCCCAGAGACCTTGCGAGAGTTGCTTACTCTGCTGCTTTCGACAACACCTGGCCTCTCGGGGTGTGAGCTCACTGTAAGCTGAGCAGAGCAGCAGACCTATACAAGTGAGGTCCAGCTCTGCTCCTCGCATCTCCTCTCTCCAGTGAGTGACACATACTTAGATTAGAGATACCCGACACCGGTCATCAATCTATGTACAGTATCTCTCTCTCTCTCTCTCTCTCTCTCTCTCTCTCTCTCTGCAGCAGCCTGCCTGAGCATTGAGCCAGCTGGATCATGAGATCATGGTACCAATCTGGCCATGTGAGAGCAAGGAGGGAGTGGACGAGATGGGAGGGAGGGAGGGAGGGGGGTGATGGCTCAGTGTGTCATCTCATCTTTCTTTGATTACAGTAAGTGAGGGAGAGAGGGGAATGGAAGGAAGGAACCACAGTTCCCAATGATAATAATGGCTCTGGGAAGGGCAGCCTATTCCTCTATCTGAACCTAGAAGGCATTTAGAGCATTTACAAGTCTGGGAATCCTTGGGGATATCCCATAGCAGGTCAGTAAATGAAAGCATACGAGAGGCAAATTGAAAACATATAGCCCTAGCTTACATACTTGGAGAGTGGGCATTAGATTTTAGGTTTTAAATAAAATAATGTGACATCTGTCATACACAGTAAACTGGCAAGTGGCAGGTGGCAGAATGAAGCCCACAAGCTTCAGAACTCTAAACAGAAAAAAACAAACAAATTGGTTTTGATCTTCCATTTTTACAGTTTTTATTTTGTTTCTAGTATTTGCATCAAAAACAAAGCTTTAACTTCAAGTTAAGATCTACAGGCCGGACAATATCATTGAACAAACTGTTTATTTGGTGGTGGTGACTCACTTTCAACTTTAAAGTAAATTCCATTATAATACCAAGTTACATATCATTGAAGATTTGGGTTGCTTATTGTATAGCCACAAATGATGAGATAGGGTGTGGGAATATGCAAATTAATTATGTATTAGTAAAGTACTTTTCCGGTATGTCACATGCTGGGGAATCTGACTATAACTTCCAGACAGGAAAGGGAAAACAAAACAAAGTCTGGGAAGGTCAATTAAGTATGCTACTGTCTGATGTTTATGTATTCTAGTCTGTTTACAAGCAGCAAAAAGAAAAGGTTTCCCTTACAGAGCACACATCTGTCTACTCTCTCTCTCTCTCTCTCTCTCTCTCTCTCTCTCTCTGTACCCCTCCTCTCTTCCTAGATTATACTTTTCTCTTTGTCTAATCATAGGCCTGCCTGCCCCCCCGTCTCTCTCTCTCTCTCTCTCTTTCTAGATTAGACTTTTCTCTTTGTTTTGGTGTATCATAGGCTTGTATCTCTGGCTCAGAGCTCACATATATAGACAGTCTTTCTGTCTCGGACTGTCTGTAGCTCCGGGCTTTGGCACAAGGAGACACAAGGAGAACGTTTGTATAAACACACGGAAGCAGCAGTGGCAGCAGCAGAGCAGTGAACCCTCTCCAGCTGTAGTCTGCTATGGTTCTCTGTTGGCCCACATGCACCTGCAGCACACACATGACAGGAAACACAGAAGCGTGTGTACGCTTGCTTGCATGTGAGTGCGCGTAGTCGCGCACACACTCACATGTTGTGCATAAGAAAATGCAAGGAAACACGTTGCACCATGGCATGCATGGTTTTCCTTTATGCAAGTGCATCATGTGACTATTATTTATCAGAGATTATCTATAGATAATGTGTTTTCCTTGCTGTGCCTGAATTGACCTGTTTTTATGCAGCACAAAGGAGAATATGATACAGTATATCAGTAGGGATCAATCAATATAGTGATTATAAAAAGTAGGTCAAAGATTTGACAAACAATTAAATACTAACCACGAGCCATTCTGTTTATCCAAAGCACTGAATAAAAAAATGCAATATTTGTATTCTTAAGAGAAAAGAGATACATCTTATCTGGGGCATGACATAAAATGTCAAATAAAATGGGTCATGATTGGAATACTGTGTATGTGGCCTTTTCTGGGTGGTATAAAGAAGAAGCTAAGATTGCCTGACAAGATGGTTGACCTGCAAAGATACATTTCACAGTAGCATTGTGTTTTATGTTGTTCTTCCTTGAAAGTAGTTTACAGCTGGACTATAATAAAGATGTATACTGTTCAGGACACTTTATAAAGATGTTTCAACTTTGATAGGTCATTTTTGGAAGGTATTTTGATAGGCAATCTTTTTTATTGTATTATTTTACTACTGCTTAAAAAGGACCTTAACAGTACTACTACAGTACCAAGAAATGACAGACAGGCAGTTGAGAATCCAATTATTTCTGTGTTTTGCCAGTTAAATCTATGGCTAGTTTCTGAAAACATTAGAAGCTAAATGACTCGAATATGAAACTGAGAAGCAACTGTTTGCCTGACAGTGCAGGGATTAATGGACAAGGAAAGTCCCTTGTACTTGCATCTTCATTGTTCTATAAATCTGACAGAGCAAAGTTTCCTTTATTCTTGGAAGACTGAGAAATTAACCAAGAGAAGTTAGTATGCGGTTGCGTCTATGTGGATTTGCGAGCATGTCAGCAAACTCAGCATGTGTATGCCTGTGTCTATTAACATACAGTAGTAGACAGTGATGAACTTTGAGGCTGTTGCAGGGAAAGGTGAGGTGAGTTCTTCTCACCGACATCTTTGATGTGGGCCACTATTTACTGTCAGTTTCAGCTCACACTCTACCACAAAACACATACTGTACACAGCATGATTGAGAATGGACTTGAACTAGACCTGAGTTATAATAGAAATGGGGCCAGGAGAGAGGGAGAGGGAGAGGGAGTGCATACGTACGTACGTGCATGTGTGCGTGCAGTGTGTCTGTGCCTGCCTGTCTCACCTGTATGCCCAAAAAGAGGGATGCATTTGAGTGTAGAAACTGGACAAAGAAATAATGAACGTGCAGTTTTAGTTTTAGTTAGCCAATGTTGTCTTTGTTCATGCAATATATTTGGCAGCTGCTACAGGGTTTTTGAAACTAATATTAAACCATAAATATCTGCAAACCAAGTGTGCAATGCAGTTTCCCAACATCTGTGGTAGGTAATAATCAAACTCTGCACTCTAAAGCAGCGCAGGATTGTGTTAACATTTCCTAACAGAATGCAGCCTCCCTTTTCCACTTGGATGCACAAACTGAAGCCAGCCACACTCCCCACTGACACAGATACCTCTCTCTAGTCCCCGCTGACACTGCAGAAGCTGTGTGGACTGAAAACAAAAGAGAACTCTCACTCAGGCAGGCCCCCAGCCTCCCAGTCCCCCACCCGACCTCCCCCGGTCTTGGCTCTAGCGATTGTGCAAGCTGTCGCATAAGGCAGCTGGTGTATGGGCGGTAAAAGGTCAGTGCCTGGAAAGAGCCCATGCACGTCACAACTAGCAATGTTGCAACTGCTCTGTTTTCCCCTTTTTCTCTCATTGAACATCCCTTTCAAATCACCCGATCAGTCTGTCACCCACATTTATTTTCCTCTTCCTGGCACTGATGACGTGCAGGCCTGACTACAGTGAGAGTTGGGGTATTTGTGCTTCCATTTCCTGCTTCTGACGTCTAATCAGCTGCAGTAGCTTCCTTCTATCAGTTGCATTTCAGCTAATCTTCTTAAATGGTTAAATGAAAGCATACTGCACACTGTAAGGCTAAAGCAATCTATCAGGAATGCACAGAGGAAATAACTTTTCTGACAAAAGAGAATTAGAGTGTAATAAGAAATATTTATTCACAAAATATGGAAACATGTATACAGTTAAAAACATGATATGGTGTTGTTTTCTCTGTATCATAGTCCATAAAAGAAAAGTGCTTCTCAAATCCTTTCATAGGTGTAGAAACATCACTATTTTGCAACCCATTGTCTCTGGTTATTCCAAGTACTTCCTGTTCACACAGGAAATGTTCAAGAAAAGTGAAGTCCAACTCCCTCGGGAGGTTCAACTTGTCCAGTCTTTCTTATAAACTCCAATTCAGCTTGCACACTTTCAGAAGTCCATTTCCTGTTGGCCCCATTGCCTTTGCTTTAGGACAAAAGAAAAACACCTTTTGCCTCATTGTCCATCATTCAACTCATCTCCTCATCACTGTCCATCGGGCCTTTAGCCCTGAAAGTGGCTCAGTCCACGTACACCTGACCCAGTCCACACTTGACCTCTGAACTTCAACCCATCCTCAGGGTAATCCAGAACCAACGTGCTGACCCAGAATGCACCGGGAGGCAGGAGCGACAGCCTCCTAATCCAAGAAAGGTAGTTGCAAGGCTTCAAAGCCCCCCCAAGTAAGGCTCCGCTCTGCTACTTTCTTTTTCATCATCATCATCATCATGTGAGTGTTTTGGGGCTTCAGCGCTCTGGGAGAGTGATGGTGGGGACCCAGTCATACATGCTGCGGCTCTCTTCACAGAACAGGCCAAGCTTGTCCAGGGCTGGGTCCTTCCATGGGTCGGCACTGGGGCTCTGTGTGAAGAAATGAGTCAAAACATTAGATAGAGGAAACCAGACAGAACGTGCAGAAAGTGCAGACAGTGGACTCAGAGAGCATGCAGTATTTGTCTAGTGCTGACTGTGTGACTCATGACTGACTCACAGGACGTACCGTGACAAGAATGCAGTGTGCGTCCTTGGGCTCCCCTGTCTCGTCTGCACCCACGAGATCAGCCAGACGCCCGATGTCGTTGACGCGTACCACGTTGATATCGTTGTCAAAGCAGAACGCCTGGATGAGGGTGAAGTGGATCTGAAGAGCAATATCACACTCGTACTCCTCATCTGTGGCGAGTATGCAGAATGCCACGCTATCTGGGTCACTGCAAAGACATTGAACAAAGACCATGAGAATATGTTCTGCTAGCTAGGCTTATTTAAAAAAACAAGAGAAAAAAGAATAATAATAATATGTTTGTTTAGATATTATTCAAACATGGCTTGAAATACAATACTTACACATTCATAATTTTAGCGGACTCGTACACTCCAACCGTCAGGTAGGCTTGTTTCTTTGCAGCGACCAGCAGCTCTTCCAGAGCTGTACCGGCGTTGTGCATCCTGAGGGGGGGAAACACAGCTTGTCAGTTGGCTGAATATACATTATGAAATTGTTCAAACGATGCATGCATTGAACCTTTTTGAATTGCTGCAAAAAATGTTGTCTGCATATTTACCTATCAGCATTGTCCATTGTGTTTTCTTGTCCACGGATCTCTTCCAGAGTCATGATTATAATCCAACAAGAGCGATGGGTCTTTTGTGGTGATTCGAATAGTCTGCGCTGTTGTCTCTGTATAGAAGCTTGCGATATTCTGAGCTCTGAATAGGCTGTGGACGGTTTTATAGGCGGGCTGTGGGGTTTCTCGGCAAGGGGCGGTCTTTCCCCTAGCTGCCTTTCACGATTGGCTTAGAGCAGCCGAGGTGACGAAAGCAAAAGTCCCTGCTACCGACACCGTTCTAAACAGTGCGCCTGTTGACAACCCCACGTGGGTCAGGATTACACCGTTTCAAGAAATCCCCCCGCCCCCACCCCATTCTCACTCTTGCCTGTTGTCGACAACATCCCATCACATCACCAGAGAATGTACTAAATTAAACTATAGATCTCTGGAGGCTGCGTTTCCCATCAAAAGGGTACATATTCCACTTTGTGTTCACTGAACACAGCAGGTTGATATGCGGCTCCACCTGTGTTGTTCGCTGTGTGTTATATAATTGTTATGCACTTCACACACTGCGGGAGTCGGACATGTGGTGTTTTCTCATGGCTATTATAAAACAACTCTGAATATTTTAGACCATTTTGGCTATGCATATTTATGTTAATCTAGCATGCTAGTCTGCAAAGTGGCAAGTGCATTGATTTAAACTCTGTCCCACTTTTTCCCCGTATTATTAAATTTGCACCTAAAAAAACAACACAAATACTATTTGGGGAACAGTGTTGTGTTCGAGAAACAACATTTCCCAGAGTTGTGCAGACTAGAGAACTCAGAAACAAGCCTGTTTCAAGTAAAACACGATCTTTTATTCGTGAATAATTGGTCAAAGTGACCAGAACAGCTTGAGAGCGACGGCACACTTCAAAGTGATGCCCGTCCACTGAATAGGAATCCTTTGCATAATGGTCAGGGGTTCTTGGCGCGTGGCGACCCCACACCCACTGCCAAGACAACAGCGACTCTTGTCATAACAATGGACTCGTGCCCCACCTGCCCCTGGTTGTTTTATGACCCGAGGGGGTGACGTGTGTGTGTGTGTGTGTGTGTGTGTGTGTGTGTGTCGCCACAGTTCTTATCATGTTAACGAGGGGCCTCCGGCAGATGCATGACAGATGCGGATTGCGGACCCCTATGAAAAGCGACACGTGCCACGGTGCCAGCCTCCTAGTCACTTATTGACTTCTTATGTGACTTACATTCAACACTTTTCTTTTCGACAGGTGAAATGTGACCCACACGCTAGCTGCGTGTATGTGCTGATTGCGCTCCAATTGATTTGATTCTTTAATGAGCTGCCTTGTCACAGGCAGCTAGTTTTTGCAAATTAGCTGCCCTTCTGGACCTGGAGAGAAAAACGGCCCTTGTTTTAAATATTTACCGAGGCATGCATGACCTTTAGAAACTACAATAATGTGTAGCCTATTCATGTGCAAGTGGATGGATTTGTTTCTCTAACAAACCATATACTGTAGCCAGTGACACCCAGTTGTGCAAACTTCCACAGAGTGCACTGCATCGGCCTTTGAGCTCAAAATGTAAGCGGTTGTCCCCACCTGGTGGTGATAAGAGATCGACCTTTCCTCTACAGAAAACGTCTCAAATGGTCTCTCTCAGTACACACAATAAGCGCATGACAACGCCACCAGCACCACGCACGTTTGAGTCATCATCCCAAATAGGCAGCGATGATTGAGTTGTACCCCAGAGCTGACGATACGTCTAAACTCTGACACATTATTGATCTGCTTGCTGGTTCAATCTAGTATTAAGTAGGAATATAATCAGGACAACAACACATTAACAACAACAGATGGCAGTTTTTCCAAACACTGAAGTTTTCAAGCATCTAGGCCTATATTTAGGGTCAAACGTAGGCGAAGATTTAGACATTTTTGACATTTTCAGTCTACGAGAGTCACAGAGTGTTCATTTCTCTGAGGGGAAGAACGGCACCAGGCACAGCACAGCTGCCCCTTAGAGCTCCGAATGTACAAATGCAAAATATATAATATAAATAAGGTACTTACCCTGATGTCCAAAATGTTAGAGATGCCTACGGGGGGCTTGTGCAATGTATTAGTCCGTAGCTTTCAATAAAGAAGCGTTTTAATCCCGTTTGTGGCCGAACGCCATTCCCCCTTCTTTTACTTCCTGTTTACGTTGAGCGTAATTCCGGTTTTCACCGGATGCGCCCCTCACTGCCGCCGTCTATGCATAGCATCTATGGCCACTGAGAATATAATTGGAATCCACCACGGGATAAATTAATTCTTTATTGAAAACTACGGACTAATACATTGCACAAGCACCCCGTAGGCATCCCTAACATTTGGGGCATCAGGGTAAGCACCTTATATTTTGCATATGTTCTGAATCTGAGCTCTAAGGGAGAAGCTGGTGCCGTTCTCCCTCTTCATGGAAATGAACACTTACTCTCGTAGATTGAAAATGTAAAAAAAAAAAATCGACTAATATACATTTATGACTAAGATTAGGTCAAACGGAGACTTTCAAGACTCATGCAACCCTCAGGTCCGGGACGTATGTTGATCCCAAGTATGCTGAACACTAAACAGCTACTTGGTGGCCTCTGAATGGCCAAGAGGGGTTGTTGTGAATTCCCCTAACACTATTTGTTATGTGTTGGCTAAATAAGATAGGCTATGTCACTTATTGGTATTTTGTGTCAGGAATTTACTGTTGGAGGTAGTTAGCATATTGATGCAACATAGTGACAGACTAAAGGGATGTCCATGAACATATTTGACAAACCTTACTTACACGTGAAGTCTTGCTTGCCCGACAAACACACACGTGACCTAATTGTCTTGAAACATTGCATAGTGTCTAACTAAATAAGTAGGCCTACTGTTTATCTTGATATATAAAAAGATTTTATTAGAGATGAACATACATGTATAATACATAAACAATTCAAATGTACACATTATCACCAATCTTTTGAGTTTAATTACATTCTACTATTCTTGATCGATGGCAAATATCAGTGCATTTTACCTTTATCTTTAATATGTTAAACATTTAAACTCCCACTGACAGTCTATCATAACAAAAAGCAGTTCCAATACCATTCCATTTGACTGATAAGAAATCCACAATAAACTAAAGCCTCATTGGGACATTATACTGCAAGTCTGCAACAAAGATTACAGAGTAAATATTAGAACCCCATTCCATGCCACAAAAGGTCTTGAGGTAATTTGGACAAGTTTAAAAAAAATAATAATTTCAAAACAGTTTCATGAAGATGTGAGAAAAGTGATAATGAGGGTAGGTTGGGGTCTGTCTACAATGGCACAGTCAACAAAGTCTATGACAAAGTGCGTAATTTTCTATTATTCAGACACAGACCTATTTCCTTTTGCTTGATTTACTGTACAACATAAATGGATTATAAAAACAATCCAAAAATAAAAAAGGAGCATGAATACCCTTGTTACAAGGGAAATGCTAAAAAAAACTTTACAAGTTAACTAAAATGGCCAAATGTCCTGCAATGGCTAAAGCAGTACAGCAGTCAAACCACTTTTAATAAAGCATCATGGGAACTAAGCAGCCTATATTGTACTCTACTATGCTATGGATGCTGTTAGCTGGCTGGCTGGCTCTTAGTATTAAGGCTATTTTGTGCTTCATTGTACAACCCTTTCACTCAACAAAAAAGTATGCATTTTCACTTGACAATATGCAATTTCTTTCTAAAGACACTTGTCAAAGAGGTTGTGCGACAAAGTATAAATACCCTTAGACTACCTTTTTCAGAATCATTCAATACGGGAATAAGGTAATTCGTGAAGGTACAGTAACATCTACACCAGCTGGAGACAAGCTACAAAGATGGTTCAAGACTCAAGCAAAGATCTCCCTGGGATTTTGCAATATTGTAGTGCTGAGGCACCATCTAGGCAATTACTTCTATTGAAGTTATCTATTGTGGACTGATTAAGGGGCATTTCTGATGGTGATGCTTTGCAAATTTATATGGTTATGCAGCACCAAAGTTTAGGAATCCTCAGTTCTTAGGTAATGTGTGATACCAACATAATGAAATACACTTCCTTGTATCTCAGTGGCCCACAGCCAGGTAACAATGTCTAAACATGGAAATAGTCTAAATCCTTTATAATCACTGAACATGATAATTAGTACAAAGTGCTCACAAAGAACAGTAGTATGTTCAAAGACTGACAGGGGACAGTAGGGACAGAGGGACAAATCAACCTCAAAGATTCCTTTTTCCTCTTCCTCCTTTTAGGCAAGGACTATTAAAAAAGGACAGGAAGCGAAGGCCTACGGTGGACTCCATGTTGCTCCTTCGAAGGAAAGAAACATGCGCAGTTGAGACCAAGGAAGCTGAACACGGAAGTGTTGGCTGCATATAGCCCATTGCGCATGTTTCTTTCCTTCCAGGGAGCAACATGGAGTCCACCGTACAGTCTTCGCTCCCTGTCCTCTTTTAATAGTCCTTGCTTTTAGGAGACCTCTAGCACCCGAAAACAAAACAAATATATATATGGCTCCCTCTGCTGGTTCTATCCAGCTACTACATCTCATCCGACCGATGTTGCTGTAATATGACAGACGTCGATTGCAGCTCGATCCAGTTCTCCTTGGATCCCGGGACCTCGTACGTCACAGAGGCCACCACAGCTTCTATGGATCCCTCTGCCGTAGACTCTACTCCTCCGCCTGAGTCTGGCTTCACCTCGCCTGCCTGAGTGGCCTGACTGGAAGGGAAGTCAGCGGAGGAGTTGCTGTTGATACCAGTCTCGGAGTCTGCCTGTTCCACCCGCTGGAAGTCTGGTGTGTGGTTCTTCTGACCGACGGCAAAGATAGCCTTGACGTTCTCCACCTCTGCTGGCGGCACCAGGAGGAGCTCTTCTTCCTCAGAGTCGACATAAGACACAGCGTCTGTACTCTCCTGGGGCACCGAACGCAATGTCCTGGACATGACTGCAAAGGTGGAGTACAGTACATCAATGACAGAGTAGTTACATACTACTACTATGCTCAGGCGCGCAGATAGGGGGCGGGGGGGTCATCGACCCCCTCAGTTTCATGAGGGGGGGGATTATCCCCTCCACACAATCAGGTAAGGATGGCTGGCTTTGCTGTGGCTGCATGTGTTTTGCTGTGTTGGCAGTGTTTTGCCGTGAAATCCGCTAAAAAACGCAGGAAAATCTGCGTAATTATGTTTTGTGCGAGCAGATAGCCCCCAAATGTCCCCCCCAGTTATAAAATGCTATCTGCGCCCCTGACTATGCTTTAAACACTATCTATAATATGTTTTAATTTTATGTAAGCAACCAGTTTGTAAAAGTAGGGGTCACTGTATCTCATTTCAGAATGAAGCTTTTCATCACCCCAATTCAAAGACTCGATATTCATATCATTGAAGTAGGAGAGATCTTTTACAGTCTCAAAGAAACATTCAATCATAAAATTACGTATCTGTGTAAAGGGATTTTTACATATATGGCTGTGAAACTTATGGTGCTATGCCGTCATAGTTCTCTGCCTTCAATTCCCTGCCTTAACACACAGTAAATGCTGCATATACACTCAATACAAGGGAACAGTTCTGCTAAATTAATACAGAAGATAAAATGAAATAAAACTTCTACAAAAATGGTGCTGACAGAATCTAATTTTGTGATAGTAAAATAATTTTTTCTCATGTGTAATAAACGTACTTGAAGACGGTGTGTACAGCTCTTTCTGTCCTGTACTTCTGCTGCCAAACGGGTTGACTGAAGGGAAGATAATGAGGCAGAAAGACAGGAGGAAAACCTGCAAGAACAAATGGAAGGGAAATTAAGAATACAGTGTATCTGCAAATGTAAGACCTTATAATACCACCGAGTGGACATATTAAAAGTCATCGTTATGCCAATGCAATGCAAGGCTGCCAACTTTCAGGGATAGGTTGAAGCGGGTTATGGCTGCACAGATACTGTATATGTAACCCTCAAGGGCAGGGACGTAGCTGACCATTTGGTTGCCCTACTCGTAGGATATTTGTGCTGCCCCCCCCTCCCGACGAGAGCACTGCTATTCCTCATCCAGATCGGCCATTTTCGCTGTTTGTGAGGACGCACACACTGCCGCTCGTTATTACGCAGCGGAGCCGTGGAGAAATTTGTTATTTTGAGGGTCGGCTTGGCAGTTTTTGGCACATTTTGTTGCCCCCCTTAGCATGTTGCCCTACTCGCAGTGCGTATTTCGCGTATAGGTAGCGACGGCACTGCTCAAGGGGTTTATCAGAGGTGTGTTCTACCATGTTACGCTATATACGTAGTATACCGTCCAAGAGTAAAGATAATCGTATACCCCTGTGACCACGCGCAAGCGTATATGTTGTGCATGTCGGAGGGAATAATATCGTATATTACTCACTGAAAAAAACCTGGAACACACCACTGGTTTATCATTATTAAAACATTAACTTTAGAGATTTCATATTAGGATAGTCACATTATGAATTGATCTGAGATACATACTGTATCTTTAAATAATGGTGCCATCTGCTGTCCAAATAGAGGAGTGGTATTTACCAGATCCTTTCCTCGTCTCTGACATTCTCACTGCTTTTGTCTTTTTCTTGATTTTTCTTAATATATTTTCAACTGTAAAACCTTTCTCAACTATCTTACTCGCCTGTCTGCCACACATTTAGCCCTTGTGAAGGCAACAACAGTGGAGGGAGTGCTTGTTTTCCTGGTGCGTAGTGTAATAAGAGTAGAAAGGTTATTAGTGTGTTTGACCATCAGTGATTGACAAAAAGGGGATAGTAGTATATAGCTTGTTCTTCTCTTACCATAACACAAGTACTGGTCGTGGTGTTCTTCAAGGTGGACATCTTTACAATAGCCTGCAGCTTCCTCAGTTGCTCTGCCAATGACCTAAAATAGTCACATATAGGAAGGATGACACGTGTCATTAAAATTACGTCTTTATGAATATGAATGCAGATGATGATTTTCAAGAGTCGCCGCCTTACATCTTGTCTTTTTCGAGCTGTTGGACTTTCTTTTGTAGCTCCTGGTTGTGTGCTGTGCAGATGGAAACTCTGAAGAAGGGAGCATTACCAATTAGCATGTAAGGCATGTTTTATTAAAATACATATTGTAGCTATACTGTATATTGGAGTAAAAAAGAAAACATGCTCAACATTGTTAGTTATAATTTCTTCAACATTATTTAAAGTGATCCAGGACAGCGAAAATAACGGAACAACTCCTTTAAAATTCATACCATGTGGTTTATCTGTAAAACTAAGCCATAACTAAATAAAGCATCCACAGATTTAGGCTTATGTTTAACCTACTGTGGTCATCAGTGGACAGTTTAAATGAGATAACTCCAATATAATGCCTACATCTCTTTTTCAAAACATGTTTAATTCTCACCTGTTTTCCAGTCCATCAACATACACCTTCTTCTTCTTGCGGCTCTCCTGAGCAGATTGTTTGTTGCGGATTTTCCTTCTCACCCTCTTCAAGGTCCTTTCCTCGGCCTGTGACAGAGAGAGAGGGAGAAGTCATCAGTGTGCATTATGCAGTCTCAAGCAGCAGCTGGGTCTTACATTACCTGCATGTGCTACTTCTAGAATGGCAAGGTAGGGTTAAGAAACAAGAGGCTCTACTATAATAAAAACATACTAAAAAAAATAAGCATATTCTATTGTCTGTATGATGTATGAGCATATAGCACTGACGAGTGACGGAGGTCCCAGGACCAACACGGTTGCTAATTTTATTCAGCCTCACTATGAGCAATGAGCACAGAGCACTTTATGTGCATTTAAAAATAAAATAAAGACTATTGTCTTAGTCTTTGTCTAAGGAGTCTTCCTTAATATACTAATGCAGTCTTTTTCTACCAGTCTTCCTTTATATTTTTGAGACCACCACATCTGCAGTCAACCCTCAACATAGGACAAAGAAGGGCGCAACCGTTTGCTCTGGTCGATATTGTAAATTATACCATTTACAATATGATAATAGATTATTATATTATTATGTTTTTTAACATTCGTATAAAAATATATATATTCACAATTAGAATGAATTAGGTTATTGTTCTGTATTTATGCCCCAGTATTACCTTTGTGAGAGGCATGTCAGAGGGAATGCTTGCTCCCTCTTTGGCCAGAAGCCGTTTCTCCTCTTCAGTGAGCACAAGCTCCTTGAATTGGAACTGGAAGGAGAAAAAAAAAGATTTTTAGCAGTTATTCAGGAGAACATATTTTTGTCATTAAATAGATGCATGCATGTGACATGTGCATGTAAGTACACATGCATATACAAATATGCAGTTCATTTGAAAGTCACGATATTACTGTAAAAAACAATGGCTACTAAACACTAACAGAATATGTTTCATAGCTTCTTCAATTTTGTCAACGTTAAGTCTCTTGTCTGGTCACATTTATGTGGAATAATATTGATGAGGGAATGAAAACTGACCTGTTCAGAGTTTTTGCTGTGCAGTATGGAATCCTGGGTTGAGTTCTCTATGGCAAAAGTGCAGGGCAGCTCACAGTCACTGGTGGAGTCCTGTTCCATTAGTTCACTTTCCAGATCATCTGAAAAAACAGAAAATGCTCATTTAAAAGAATAACCTACTCTATACCAATACCATACCTTTTTTAAGTTAACATTAATCGTAGTGTGAGAAGTATGCAATTTCCCCATCAAGTAGTTTGTTTGAAACAGACAAAAACAGACATTCTGCAGATTAAATGTTTAGGCTTTAACTTGTAATTGGCAAATGGGCAAAAAAGTTATTGACATAAACAAATGACTCCATCAAAATGATGAGCGTCATCTTGTATTAGGCCACCATGCATACCCAAATCAATGAAAACATCCATGTCCGGCTTCTCTGCTCTCACACTCTGGAGGACATCCAGGTCCACGCCTCCGCCTTGCAGCAGAGAGTAGCTGTGGTCTGTCTGGACAGCCAGTGCTTCTAGGCTCTCCACTTGGGGCTCTCCTAGTGCCAGGGCAGGTTCAGAGGGCACCGGGCTCGGCACAGGGTCTGTGTCACTCCCTTGGGGACTGGAGCAGCCCAGAATGTTGATAGTTCCCATTCCGCCACTGGTGCTGCTGTCGTCGGAAATGCCGCTGTCACTGCCCAGGGGAGAGTGGGAGGGGCAGATAGCAGTCATGTTGTCTTCTTCCTCCAGCAAGCTGGACAGAAAGTCCTCTGTATCCATACCTGTCAGAATCTAGGAACACAGTCATATTGTCACATAACATTTTAAAAAGCAATGGAGGAATTGTATATGGCATTGTCTGGTTTTCCAGTTATGTGATAGTTTCTATTGTTACCACAATTTAGTTTAGAGATGGTGTACTGTAAATCCTAGAGATGGCATACTGTAAGGGGCCAACACTAGATCATGTGTCAACACAAACACAGAGCTCTTACAAGTAAAATACAGTGACAGTAGCTGTTTCTGTTACTACGTGAGCAAACATTGAGTAACAAATCTTGTCATTAAACATAGACAGCAGTGAGACAAACTGTCTTATCAGAGCTGAGAAAGCTCTTATTCTAAATGACTGTAGTGTCCACACCAAGCATTATAACTATAAATATGTTATTCTAAAAAAAAAAACACCACATTCTAACACAAGTGGATGTCCACACAACAGTGACTGAACAATATCATTATAGTGCTTAGTGTGGTCAGTCCTTCAGATTAGTTCAAGATAAAGTAAACTAGCATTCTGTAAATGCACAACATGAGTGTCCTATTATAGTTCTTTGGACTTGAACTATGCCGGTTGTGGAGTTGTAATTTTGGCAATACAAGTAATTCTTACATCTTGCTCAGCCAGCCAGTCTTCAATAAGAGCTTTCCCATCAGGGAAGAAGGGATCAGGAGTATCATTCTCTCCATGAAACAGGAGACCTAAGAGGTCTGGTCCATCCATTGCTGGAAGGTCCTCAAAAGACATCTAAAGAGACACAAAACACATTTACACATGTTTAATTTGGAGTATAGTTACTGTGTGTGTGTGTGTGTGTGTGTGTGTGTGTGTGTGTGTGTGTGTGTGTGTGTGTGTGTGTGTGTGTGTGTGTGTACAGTACTGAATTCTAATAACAGAGCTGTTTAGTGAGTCTGATTACAGATAAAGAGTTTTCTGGATAAGGAGTTATGGCCATCAGGTGATCTCAACCCTACTCTCTATATGTATACACATTCTGTACATTCTGTACTGTTTGGATTCAAGCACTGAGAGACACATGTTGTTGTGAGTGTGTGGGACATCAGAAGCAACTGACAAATATTTGTACCCTTGTATTGTATTTTATAAATGTAGACTCAAATAAAGAAAATTAAATTCTGTGTGTGTGTGTGTGTGTGTGTGTGTGTGTGTGTGTGAGAGAGTGAGATTCTGACACACTGAGATTCTGACACGTTGTCGGCTAAAATGGATTAAAGTGTAAACTGGATTCTTCTGCAACATGAATCTGGTAGGACCATATAAATGTTTTGTTGAGGTAATCGTGGTAAGGATCAGTCGACGTGTCAACTGATGTCAACAGTTAGATGTTGCATCATGGCCAGCATGAGCTCATCCTTTATGGGGCCCCGCCCACACATATGTCATTGTTGTCGCGTGAGAAGGAGGATACAGCTGTAAGAATATGTGTCAAAACAAATAAGATACGTGGTTCTTTGAATCGTTACTGAAAGCATAGCATATTATAGTTCTCTATTGCTTAATAATTATAAATATCTACAAAAAAATGAGTGTGCGCCCCCTTCATTCCATTGTCTTGCAGGAAGAATGCACATTGCTTGCTGAGACGTTTGACCTACTTATTGAACATTTGACACAGAGGAAACGGTTCAATAGTAATTTATTATAAACCCAAAATGACATCGCTTGGAGGAAGACAATAATCTAGCTAACATTAGCAGCACTACAGGTCAGCTAACGTAACAACAGGATAATAAACCTGCGCTTTTACTGCCAAGAGGGCGTGGTGGACGTTGACGAATGTAAAACAAAGAGGAAAATTACAATTATTAAATTTCACACGACAATAACGAATATCGTACCTTTGTATGAGCGCAGTAAACACAGATACCATTCGAGTGAGTCAGTGTATTCAGTGTGGTCGGTCGGGGGGGATTTTATTTTCTACCAGTCTTTCGCTTCAGCTTCCAGATAGAGCACTTCCTTCCAACATAGGCAAAAATTGCGTCATCACGTAAAGATAAGACAGATCCGCGTACGTAGTGCGGTACGGCACCGACGGCACATGGTCTTCTGGGGAATGTAGTATATTATATGCCCGGGACTCCCATATTTGTGCCCTCTCTCGCGCTCGCGCACATTTCAATTATTTTATTTGGATCTGCACAAGAGGCGCAATACAATAGAGTCTAGACCCAAACACTGATCAGAATTAGGTTACATTATATGGTCCAACCAGATATAACTGCTGCACATGCTTAACACACAGAGGGAAAAGAAAAAATATATATAGCACATTGATGACATACTATTACTTTTTTTTTTTTTTAAGCCACCTAGGGATAAATGAAACAACGCCTTCTCCAGATGGACAGACTGCCCATAATAGCTGGGACAGAACAGTATTTAGCCAACTTTTTTGCATTTGTCTTTTGCAATCCACCCAATTGCAGACCCCTGAGCACAAGTTTATGGACATGGCCTAGACTTCCAAATACAAGGACAATAAGTTGACAGTTATATCCCAAGGCCAGTACGTTCCACCAGAAGCTGATATTTCATAAGTTTGGATGTAAAACAAGACTGTCCATATACAGATCAAATGGGCAGCCTATTTCAAATATAGTGACAGTTTTTCTAATTTCATTGATGAACACAATATCGGGGGTATTTGGAATATCTTGTAGTGAATTGACACACCACACACACCATTTATTTATGTCCACATAAGAGATACAATACAAGTGTAACCTGGTGTGGCGAGGAATTTACTCCTACTGATTAAAAATGACTACGCCACCTTGATATTTATAACAAGGAAATACAATGACTCTGTAAATTGGTTCGCCAATGAGATTGAGACATGAGTTTTCCCCCAAGCATATCAAAGTTTATTTAAGTTAGCTCAGAACAATGTTGCAATAGCACATTCATTTATTATTAATATAGATGCAATGGAATTAATTTCACACACACACACACACACACACACACACACACACACACACACACACACACACACACACACACACACACACACACACACACACACACACACACACACACACACACACACACACACACACACACACACACACACACACACACACACACACACACACACACACACACACACACACACACACACACACACACACACACACACACACACACACACACACACACACACACACACACACACACACACACACACACACACACACACACACACACACACACACACACACACACACACACACACACACACACACACACACACACACACACACACACACACACACACACACACGCGCACGCACGCACGCACGCACGCACGCACGCACGCACGAGACATGAGTTTTCCCCCAAGCATATAAAAGTTTATTTAAGTTAGCTCAGAACAATGTTGCAATAGCACATTCATTTATTATTAATATATTAATGTAGATGCAATGGAATTAATTTCTAAAACAAACCAAACAAAAACATACAAAAGAAATGGCTCAAATAATAAAATCAAATGCTAAAATCAATCTAAACAAAACAGCAGTGGTGATGACATCTAAGGAAGTGGAAACGACAGACATTTAGTACACTATAAACAAAGAAATCATTGCAAGAACAATTTGATATGATGTTTTATACCTAGAGTGTTTGTGTTCATTATATCTTTCTCCCCTCTGGCACATGAGCTCATCACTCCCAGGCACATGAACTCATCCTGGTTAGGGTAGTAACAAAATTAATTAAAATACTTATTTAGTACAATGATCTAAATTACATCAATTCACTGTGTTACTCACCAAAAGTAGGGAAAAGATAAAACAATTAAAACAGGAGACCCAGGTCTCAGGACCCACAGCCAACACCAAGCAACCTGTTTGTTAGACTGCAGGGCCTTTATATACTCCACATTGATTGACAGGAAGTGACAGGGCAGCCAGTCTACGGTGGCCCTTGAGGCTCAACTTTGCCTGGCTACACAAGGACACAAATATTAACAAGGTGCTGTACAGAGTGCAATCAGCAAATCCCGGACAAATACCCACACACCCTTCAGGGGTACAAGTAATAGCGTCTTCGCCATATTTGGCGGCTACCGATAGTGGAAGAGATTGCACAGAATTTTGCGAGCCGTCTGGCTGTTTTCTTTGGCATCCCAAGTTGTTGGAAGCCTCTTACAACCAAACTGTATACGTGTCCTAGGCTGCCGAAGATAAACACAGTAGATTGCACCTATAGCATAGTTCAATGATGGTCTGGAGGAGCGGCTGGTACTTAATGACTTTGGTCATAAAGGCTTCCTCCAAGCTAGAATCAAAGGTGCAGGCCATTTCAAGTTCCTTATAAATGAATGGGAAACAGAATGGTCAGCATGGGGAAGGCAAGCCAGTTTCCCCTGGAGTTTGAGTCCAGTCCAGTGTTGTTGTTGCCGGTGTTGGAACATATCCAACAGGGTCCACCGGGCACCCTTAGGTGTCAACAGGTGGGTGTGTCCGCTGTAGGTCACTGTTGCTCTAACAGAGGTGAGAGGGTCAGTTATTATGTCCTCAGAGACCTCCACAGTATCAGAGACAGGCCGCGCCCACTCCAGGGACACACCGGCTTGGACGCAGAGGTCGTTCAAATCCGGCCAATCCGATGAGACTCCGAAGCCTGGGGAGCGAGTGTCCAGTTTCCCACTAGGTAACCTTTTGAACCCAAGGAACTGAAGGAAGTGGGGCTGTGGCTCCCTGGCTAAAGGGACCTAGCCCCCTAACATCTCTATCATCATTATTCAGCATGTTGAGTAGATGTGATATGCGCATGCTGATATAAATCCATGACACATTCGGTACACCCAGCCCGCCCCCCACTGAGGATGGTGAATAATATCACAGGTGCTGTGTGTGTTCAGGGCAAACCACTTGTGTACTAAGCTCACTGTTTTATTGTTCATTTCGCTTCACTTCTGCTGGAGGTGAACATTGGAGAAGAAGTGCTGGACTTTAGACAGTGCTATTGGTCTGATGGCCTCTAGCTTCATGGTTAAAGGTAGTGAGCACACACACACACACACACACACACACACACACACACACACACACACACACACACACACACACACACACACACACACACACACACACACACACACACACACACACACACACACACACACACACACACACACACACACACACACACACACACACACACGAGAGGGAAATGTATTAATAATAAGGATACATGTACCACCAAGGTCCACATCTATTCCATTCACCAGAATGTTGTGAATGAGTCTGTGTGGCTAAGGAATGGATGTGCAGATTGTGCACTGAAGCCACCAGGGGGCCCTAGCCTTCCACATATTACAGTAATGAGCTTCAGGCTTTATCAATGGGAAGATAGCCTAGGTACCCAGGCTTTTATTTTCGTGTGCATTAATGGGAAGAGGAAGGACGCTCTACAAGGTTGAATATGAAATCTTATTTTGTATTAGCTGTTATTAGGTGGCCAAGCCTATGCCACCTCATTGTTTTTGTGGTTTTTCCTTCTCCCATCTTTTTCTTACTCAAATTGATTGATGAATTTATTAACAGTTTGCAGAATTACAGTTCAATTCAATTCAATTCAATTCAATTCAGCTTTATTGGCATGAGAAAACAAACATTTACATTGCCAAAGCAAGTGTCACAATACAATATAAATACAGTTGAAAATGGGGAAAGTAGGCCTTTATACAGTTGGAGGGGGTACAGCATTTTGTAAACAGAGCTATGTCACAGCATCGGTATGTTATAAGAGGGTATAAAGCTTTTTTTTAAAAACAAATAGCACCACTTTTTTTGCAGTCACTTTGGGACAAATGGGCAATGGCAGCATTTTTCTCATGGACTATTTAAATAGTAGGCCTATACAGAAAACTCAGATTTAAGATCTGTTTAAAGGTAGCAGCTCGATCTGTTTACATGTGCAAAGGTCCAGCGGCCTACTTGGTACAGATAGTAGTCCACTAGTCCTTAGGGTGGTTGTATTCCATTGGCTAACCTTCTTTTGTCATAACAGTTCACAAATCTTGCTGCTGTGTTTGCACATTGCTGTACTGTATTTCTCCCAATAGGTATTAGTGTGGTACGAGGCGTCATAAAAACAGCTCCCGTAGGATTTTTGTGCTAAAATTGACCCCACCCCGTTTCTGGGGGGGGGTCATCTATTTGGGACCTCCCAGAACAGTATGCCAGCCAGTTAATGTCCGATTTTCATAATATTAGAATTGTTTGTTTGTTTTAAAACATTCTGAGTTGATTTCTTAAACTTTTAAAGTGGTCAGAAGAATCTTTTCTGACTTTTGGTAGGGGTGTTTCCTCACCTGGGACCTCCCAGACTGACCCCTGTGCCTATCCCAGTTCTCATTACATTCCTCGCTCTGCTCCTGCTCCAGAATAATGTCAAATTAGATCATAAATGAAGCATAAAAGTATTTGTAGCTGGGCTCTGATATCAAAAAATAGTAGCTAATACCAGGGGTCTTCCACAGGGGGCCCATGACCCCTAGGGGGTCCTCAGAGTTACTACAGGGGCCCACCAAATCTTTGTGGGATAGGAACTTTTTTTTTTACATTAAACCACTTGAACCATAACATCCCTTTTCCAAGGAGAACTTTAGCCAACAATAGCAGATCTACAAGCTTGTAGTTTGAGCTTGTGTCAGATGGGGCAAAAATGACATTCTTCAGTTGGCAGATAAGGGCCAGAAGCGCTTTGAGGAGTATGTTTCTGAACGATTGATCTCTACATCAAGTCTACTCTCAGGCCCTCATTTATCAATCGAGTGTAAAATCTGCCCCAAATTCGAGTGTAGGATTCGTAGTACACCCACGTCGGGTCGGCATTTACAAAGTGATCGCAGACAGCTGTTTCTTCCTTAATTTCGTTCGGACGTTTATAAATGTGACGGCTGAAATCTATCTGGCACGCCCTATGAAATCAAGCCTCGCCCTCGTTTTTGCGACATGAACAACTGCAATACGACCTGGAAACCATGGATACAGGAAAAACGTACTGCCCGCCTCACCCATAGATATATATATATCTATGGCCTCACCCCCCTCTCTCATACACACACACACACACACACACACACACACACACACACACACACACACACACACACACACACACACACACACACACACACACACACACACACACACACACACACACACACACACAACTTGCAAGCTCAACTAACTGGTGTGTTGTATCTTAAATAAATAAAGAACGAACACCTGCATGAATTAAATAATTCCCTCTCACCTGTTTCCCTCTCACCTCGCTTGCCTTTCTGTCATGTCCACGCACGCACGCACGCACCTCAAGGCTACATGACACATCGCATCGCCATGAATGGAATACGTTTGTAGGCCTATAATAATTTTACCCATTCGTGCGCAGTGCACGGCGAAGGCGATCAGTGAGACTGCGCACTGCTGTGATAAGTCCTGTGGGTGAGTCAGTGATGCCTGCATGAGAGATAGGCTACCATGTCGTCAAGGCAGTCATAATCAACGTTTATGGAGTGATTTGATCATTGATGAACGAATCATAAACATATGGATGAAGGTTTGCATGTGTGCCGGTATGTGCTGGCCTGGGCTGGCGACGCACGCCTCCCGACCCCCGAAAATGATCTCGCTTTTATCTGAACTGTCAAAGCGCTTATTTAAATGGTGAATGATTAAGCCCCTTACGCCTATAGCCTGCTACAATTGCAAATAGGCAAGCTGTATGATTGTCATTGTCACTTGGAAATAAAGGCGTGCAGTCCATGTGCCTTTTTTTTTAATAATATCACAGTGATTCTATAGGCATCTGATGTCACGCTCATGCCGCATGCGATGCGCTCCCAAATCATCTCACAAGTGCGCTCGCATAACAAGGCCAGTAAAGCACTGTTTGATTAAGCACAAACGAATACATTGTAAACATGTTATATTGTTTTTAATTGCGCGATTTTAATTACTTGTAAAGTTGGAAATCTCTCTTTTTCTTTTTCTTTTTACATGTATATACATACAGTTTTATATTAACATTTTAGGAGTGAAAACATATGTTTAGATGCCTGTGACAGCGTGTCAGCAGTTCAGACAATGCTGCTCCGCTGTTCTACGACAGAAAAACAGGTGAGGACAAAGCGTACGACAGCTCCCGACCAGACGTGAGTTTTGTCCTGGCTCAAGTTCAAAATCAAACGTTGGCGCAAATCGTAAATGCCGAAAATTGCGGTAATTTCGGCGTACACCCATATTTTGGCGTACGCACGGTTGATAAATGAACAGCGGAGCAGCATTGTTTGACCAGCTGAGAGGCTGTCACAGGCATCGAAACATATGTATTCACTCCTAAAATGTTTATATAAAACTATGTATATGGGCTAAATGTAAAAAAGAAAAAAAAAGTAAAGGAATACATCAAAGATGTGTCTTTGTGTCATATGAAATTAGTAGGAGATTTCCAACTTTACAAGCAAGCAATTAAAATCGCGCATTTAAAAACAATGTTGCAAGTTAGATGCGTAAGCCATTTAAACAGTGTTTTGCATGATGAGCGCATACATGCGAGGATTTGGGCTGTCTGTGCTGAAATATTTCCATGGAGAGTATAGTGCAGCGCTGAAGCTGCGGAGAGTCCCAACTTGGGTAGCCTACTGTAGCCGAATCTACAGCAGGCCGATGTCTTTCTGGAGTTACAGTATGTGCAATCTCCTCCTCGTTTAATAAACCCGACGCGTCGCTCGAATGCCAAATGTGCCGTGCCAGCGCAAGTGGGAACGCATCGGAGATAGTATAGCCTAAGCCAGCCTGCAGCCCACCACACCAACACCACTGTCCAGTGCCACATGAGGCTATATGGTTTTGGCTGCAATATTCATATAATTGACAGTTGACAGCGAGGCAATTTAAATAGACTGTCGGACGTGCATGGTCAATTGGTCACGGTGTCACGGACGGACCACAGTGATAGAGAGAGACAGACAGGACAGGAGATGCACCTTGCAAAACAGCAGCGCGTGCGCGCCTATTTGTTATATAATTCATGGTTCACAGGTTCAGGTTTTCGTTCACTAATATATCTTGTTGTATATTAAATGAATAAAGACTTTAATAATTTAATATACAACTAACAACACAGTGACAGTTGCTTGCAAATTGCGATATGTGCGTGCGTGCGTGCGTGCGGGGGGTGAGGCGTGCAGCAAGGGAAGCGAAGCGAGAGGAGAAACAGACAGGGTAGTCCTACAGCTTTATTTAATTCATGCAGGTTTATTTATTTAAGATACAACAAGTTGCGTGTGCGTGCGTGCGTCTGTGTGTGTGTGTGTGTGTGTGTATGGGAGGGGGCAGCAGAAACTTTTTTTCCCCTGTAACCATGGTTTCCAGGTCGTATTGCAGTTGTTCATGTCGCAAAACCGAGGGCGCGGCTAGATTTTATAGGGCGTGCCAGATTGATTTCAGCCGTCACATTTATCACTGCTAGGAATGAAATTAGGAAGGAACAGCTGTCTACGATCACTTTGTAAATGCCGACCCGACGTGGGTGTACTACGAATCCTACACTCGAATTTGGGGCAGAATTTGCACTCAATTGATAAATGAGGGCCTATCTCTCAACGGTGAAATCGTTTTTCAGCAAGTTTATTTGCTCAGTAGCCTACTGCTCTTCTTAATAGATCCTTCTGAACAGAACTGTTTTTGCTGCACCCCACTGTAAATAATACATATAATAGGCCACAGACACATTTGTGTGTCTACGGACATGTTGATGACCCCTGGTCAGGAGACTGATAATAATAATAATAATGTGGCTGAGGTCGTGATTGATGGTGGCCCAATAAGAAGCAGGTAGGCCTAATGAAGTTGTTGTAATAGATCTTTTGAAAGGAAAATGCCTGTGGTCTCCGAGGTCTAACTAATCATGATGCAGAA
>NC_136793.1:25295837-25343337 GCF_951216825.1 Electrona antarctica
GTTTTGTTAAGTATTCGTTCACAAAATACTTCACTCTATGGGACCGTATGAACTCCCGTGTCTTGAACTTAGTCAAGTGTGTTCAGGGTTATATGGCAACCTAATAAGGGCTGGATTTACGCTGAAGAAGGATCTCTGGCCGAAACGTCCTTACTGTTGTTTGCTGCTAGGGGGAAACAAAATAAAGCTTTAATCCTTCCAGGATACTATGTGAGTGCTGGTATTCTTTTCTATAGACTGTATCTTCCAGAACCGTGCACCCGTGACATTATGACGTGGAAATACTCAACCGACTGAGATTGCTGCCAGGTTGTTTTTGACTGAGGGGAGACCCAGACCCCTGTCTAGGAACTCCTGTAGGAAAGTCAAAATGTCCACTACTGACGCCTGATAGGGGACCACTTGGGTAGGCCATGTTGAGCACCACTGCTCGAAGACGCGCCATGCCGTATCGTAGCGGGCCCTTGTTGACTGAGCCCTTGCCCTCTGGATTGTGGCTACGACATTCGGAGGGAGGCCTGCGTCGGACAACATCACCCTCTCACGGGCCAGACCCATAGGTCTAGGTCCTCGGGGCGAGGGTGGAAGATCTCCCGACCTGCGTGAGTGAGGAGATCCACTCATAGAGGGAGTTGCCACTGTTGTTCGTAGAGGAGGTGAGTTATTTCCGACCTCCAGACCCCCCAGGCTGGGGCTACTAGGAGCATCGTCAGACCCTGAATCCTCACTCTGTCCAGAGTGGGAGGAATGAGGGTCAGTGGGGGAAATGCGTAGAGTAGGCCTCTGGGCCATCGGTGTGACAGGGCGTCCAGTCCCAGCGTCGATGGCCCCTCTATTGAGAAGAAGAGAGGACACTTCGTGTTCCCTTCTGTGGCGACAACAGGTCTGCTCCTGTGTTCAGAATACCGGGGACATGGCATGCTGTGATGGACAGAAGCCGAGTGTCGCTCCATAACATTAGCTCTCAAGCTAACTGATGAAGACGGGGGGGACCTGAGACCGCCTTGTTTGTTTATGTAACACATCGTCGTTGTGTTACATAATGCTTCGAGATGCTTCGTCATCGCTCTTAAACCCACAGTACATTTTTGGATTATATGTACTGTGGGAGTTACTGAATGAAGTTTCTGCCCTTTACCTCCGCAAAGGGTGTGAACGATTACTAACGAAAACAACAGGTCTCTCTCACTGCTATGGATTACATTCATCATTGCTAGTCATTCTAAGGATTACATGTCACATTTTTACCGTGCTTTGTCATATATAGTCATATGTAGATAGGGAGTGTGTGGTTCCATTCATTGGTTTCTTTGTGTTAAAGAACAAAGGAGCCATCCATCACATTTATCGTAGTAATGTAGCAAAGTCAAGATTTTTTATTTTCTTCCACGGAACAGTGCACTAAACCTTTGTGCACTGTTCTGTGGAAGTGGGTCAATGTTGTCACAGAAAAGGGAGATAGAATCTTAAGAAGGGTAAGCTTGCCTGATTGAGTCAGCATTATTAGGAAATGTGCCCGTATCTTCATGTGTCTGCTCTATCAGCACTGAGTTTACTGGAAGGTTGGATAAAGTAACCGTGGGATAGGAATAGATTAGTGGTTCTAAAAAAAAGGGAAAAACCACTGGACCACTCGTCATGATTTAATTTCTATTTTAAAACACTTTCCCATGTACCACTTGCAGGTCTATTATGCCATGGACCATTAGTAGTCTGAGGACCATCGCGTGAGAAACAGTGGTATGTTGCATAGCAAGTGTTACGAAAGCACTAATCTTATCCCCAATCCCATCCCAACAGGTTGTTTCTTAGTCAGAGTGGTGGTTCCTGGTTCACAATCAGTTGAAAACCCCTGGTCTATACAGCCAATCCTAGCGTAGGCCTACATTTGGTCTGTCCTTTGATAAATTCCACGGCTGAAACTGACCGTCATTTAAATAACATGGCCTTTCGACCTGGTGTCTCCGCAGCCGGGGGTGTGGAGTAGGACATTTGGTATATATAGTCTTTTTTTTATTGGCCTAAAATACATTCATGAATCCACTTGCTGACCGGCTGTTGGTATTGAGCAATTTCTTATTGGGGTTTATACGTGACCATACCATTAGCAAAAATGTCAAAATTTCATTATGCTTTAAGTAGCATGTGACATGTCAAACTAGGGGGTTTTCATGATTGTGAATCCATTCCACGCATTAGTTTTGCACAAAAAACACTCCTTGGGCTAAAAACGGCCATAGCCACTTTTCCAAATGTGCCCAAAATGTCAGTAAGGGCGAAATCCATTTGTCATTACGGCTATGGCCGTTTGTAGCCCAATGAGTGTTTTTTGTGCAAAACTAATGCTTGGAATAGATTCAGAATCATGAAAACCCCCTAGTTTGACATGTCACATGCTACTTCAGGCATAATGAAATTTCGACATTTTTGTCATTTGGGTATCCGGACGCCAAAACAAATCCATACTATGCAAACTGCTATGCAAACATACTATGCAACGGATCAAGAAGGTGTTTTGATGGACAGTTGAAATACTGTATAATTTTAATATATTTTAATACATTTAACATAGGCATTTTTGTAATTATATTTTAAAACACTGTCCCATGCAGCCGGGGGTGTGGAGTATAGGAAGCAAGCCAGGGACGTGCGTCAGTGCAACCGGTCTGGTTCGGGTGGTTGCACTGTGTCCGCAGTACGCATGCACATGTGTGTACATGTGTATCGCTTTTTAGTATACTTCTGTGAGGTTTCCTTTCCTCTCAGTGTAAATATCTGTTAAATTAAATCAAACTATGGTTTAGTAGTTGAACCGAATGAAAATTCAGTGGGCTTATCTATCAAGCATGTCAGAGTATGACAGCTGATGTACAACCCATTTGGTTCCATCTGTACACTCTCAGAGTTACAGTCAGACCGTAAGGGTCCATTTAGTTCCATGTGTATACACTGTCAGAGAGAGTTACAAAAGGATGTATGAACAGTGAGGATGTTGCTTGGGCAATGGTTACAAAACCTTTTAGCACGTGCCCCAAAAGAGACATTTGATGTCTCCCTGGTAAATAGTAGGTCTATTTTTCCACTTCCACTTAAAAGTAACTTAAGTAACATTAGTAGGAATATTAACTTGTAATATTTTCATTTTTGATTTAAATTCATTTGAAAAAAAGTTTGCATTTATATTTTTAATGTATGAATCTTATGTATAATCTTTTGAAAAAAGAAAAGGGCGGTAGGTATTTAAAAATCGATCTGCGACTCGGTCCCGAGTCGGACCCACTGTTTGGGAAACAGACCTCTGCATGAACCCAGCCCACTACTGTTCCTTTCATAAGACACACCCACTGATCTGAAGTCAGCTATGGTCCCTTGAAGATCTTTTTGCCTTTTTGATCTTTTTGTGCACATTCTGGGACCTTACCATTAGCTTTAGAAACGGGAAGATTCATTGGTACTCTTGAGGAGGACAGAGTGTGTTTAGTGTGTGATTTGAAAGAAATTGAAAATTAAATTCATTTTTTGTTTTACTGCCCATTATATGATTAATTAAGACATGTATTATTTTGTAAAATGACCTTTGGACTACGAAAAACTTGAATTTTGCTTTAGGAAAGGTATTTTTGCTTTAGCAGACTTTTTATGCAAAGCATGGGAAACTAGAAAAAGTTCCCTTCTGGGCACATATCTCCACCAGGAGGATAGGAGTGTGTGTGATGTTTGGCAAAATGTTTAGGAGTAATATAATCATGTTGTGTGTGTGTGTGTGTGTGTGTGTGTGTGTGTGTGTGTGTGTGTGTGTGTGTGTGTGTGTGTGTGTGTGAGTGAGAGAGACACGGCTTGGCCTGTTGTAGCGCCACCATGAGGCTGATTTGAAAACTGTCGGACGCTGCGTTGAGTAGTTGTGGCGATTTGTACAAAACGGGTACAAAGCGGGCTACTCCTGAAAAGTTTAGAAGCCAATCGTAGGCAATGAAGGTGGATTATGAGAAATCAAACAAACCCGTCTTGATCACATGACTATGGAGAGCATGTGTACCGATTTGCGTGAAATTTGGATAACATCTGAAGGAGTAATATTAGAAAATGTGTTTTACATATGTCGGCCTCCTGGTGGCGCTATAAAGAGCAGATGTGAAAAATTCCAGGCAAAGGTTTTTCCTTGGCCTCTAGGGAGTTGGCATACAAAGTTATCCACAAATCCGTGCAGTTGGAGGTAAAAACACTTTTCGGCCAGTTATAGCGCCACCATGAGGCTGAGTTGAAAATGTTCACATGGCATTTCTTCCTCGGCCTAGTGGGTATGTGCGTGCGCAATTTCACGGAAATCACACGATGTGTTCATGATTTGCAGCATTTTGTTTGAACTGAGCACTCCTGCGAACTTTGGAAGCCAATCTTAGCCAATCAGGATCAGTCTGAGAAATCTGAAAGACCCGTTTCATTGAATGGCTCTAGAGAGACTGTGTACCAATTTGCGTGATCAAGGGCGTGTGGGCACATTTTAGGTAACTTTAGATCCTACAGTGACCTAAAATCATTGTCCATGGATGTCATGTTTATACCTGCCACAGAAGACAGTGCTGCAGGGATTTCTTTAGTAGCTCAGGACACAAAGTCCAGAAATTCTAGCTTGATCAAACCAAGTGATGAGACAACCATGGGAAAATCACTAAGGCACACTCCATCTTAAGGTGAAAACAAGTATGATTGGTTCAATCAAATATTGGTTATATTTCACTTTTTGCACACCAGTTCACACTCGGATACTGTACTGCAAGTAACATTGTGCTACATTCTAACACAATAACAAAAATAAAGCAATATAATACAAATGCTGCACCGTTCTCCTCCTCATCCAAGACCACCTCCTCCTCCTCCAAGTCAACCACCTCCTCATAATAATGATAAAATGTATTTATTATAAACCAGAGTACTTAAATCACACACACACACACACACACACACACACACACACACACACACACACACACACACACACACACACACACACACACACACACACACACACACACACACACACACACACACACCTACAGTGACCTAAAATCATTTTCCATGGATGTCATGTAATACCTGCCACAGAAGACAGTGCTGCATTGTTTTACACAAAAGAGATTTTTTTAGTAGCTCAGGAAACAAATTCCAGAAATTCTAGCTTGATCAAACCAAGTGATGAGACAACAATGGGAAAATCACTAGGGCAAACTTTATTTCTCCTGCTGCTGCCCCCCACCCCCCAGGCAGGCCAGCCCAGGTCATTGTGAGGTCAGCAGCGCGCTGTCTCTCTGCATGTTGCGCGACACGTGACGTCACACGGCCGACACCACAGTACTACGAAGCCTAAACACGTGCATCTACCATACTCTATTCTACCCACCTACTGGCCTGGACTGGACCGGCCGTTTGGGAGTTGTCCCGGATTTCCCAATGGCCAGCACGTGTCTGCATCCAGGGAGTGTGTGAGCAAAATATGGCATCGACCGGGTTAACGGTGCCGGAGATTAGCTGTTCACAGACGGACGGACGGACACACGGACGGACGGACGGACACACGGACGGACGGACGGAGTGCAAAACATACTCTCTCCCCATGCCTTCGGCCTGGTGGAGACAAAAAGGCTGAATGTTTTGTTTGTGTAATCCATGTGGGCTGGGCACCTCTGGAATCTATGAAGCAACATTATGCAAAACACTTCATCATGTGGAACTGCCATAGACACTGCATTATATTTGAACAGTCCTTTAGACATAAGCACAGGTGTCCTGTCATGCCGGTGTTTTCAGCAGTGTTCATATCCAGGTGAGAATAATAATAATAATAATAATAATAATAATAAGTAAAAACGTATATACTCCCACCCCTCTGTAATTAAATAATTACTCGCTGACTTCTCAACTTAAACTACTCATTATCAAAATTAATCTTTTCAATTTTATCGAGTTAAAAACGCATATGAGAATATGCAACACATATAAATAGTATAAACATATTTAAATTCAATACACATATATCCATATCATACATATCACAAATATCCATTTTAAACACATAAACACCTGAAAAACTTTTCATTGTGGTATTTCTGTTTAACGTTTTAAAATTAAATTTCCCCCTCAAATTATAACCCCCCTCCCTATCCTGAAACACATTCTGAATATTTGCTGGTAAATTATGGTTCTTAGCCTTGTACATTATTATTGCTGTTTGATAAGCTACTATGTCAGTGAATTTGAGTTTTGACTGTAAAAATATAGAGTATGTTCCAGATAGCCGACCTTGTGAATGGTTCTTATTGCTCTTTTTTGTAGAATGACTAGCGACTGAAATTATTTTTTATAGTTATTTCCCCAAACCTCAGCACAATAATGAAAATATGGCAAGACTAATGAACAGTAGAGAGTGTGAAGTGACTTAGGACCGAGAACCTGCTTTGCTTTATTTATGACTGCTATACTTCTAGCCACTTAGTAATATGTGGTTTCCAGTTAAGCCTGTCATCTATTGTCACACCCAGAAATGTATTTTCTATAGGCTATTCATGTTTTATTCATTTCTCATGTTACGCACAGGGAAAAAAACAATGGTTCTTTAAAAGATTATTATTAAGAACCATGTTATTCCGTGAATGGTTAATTTTCCTTATAGCTCTATAGGGAAACACTGTTATATTTGAGGCACGGGGATTAATTTACATATTTTTAATGTTTTCAACATGGGCCCTAATTTTGGATCATGCATGTGACACCCTTCCGAGTGTTACAAGAAAGTCCAAGTCAGCCTTTTTTTCCCTTTTTTCTGAATACATAATACATACATACCGGTAATTGTATTTGTGTGATAACATTGGCTCCAGTTGTCTCTGGGTGTATGTATCACACTGACCTATAGCAGGGTTTCTCAAAGTGTTTCTCAAAGAACCCTAGGGTGTCATGGCACCCTAGGTGCCATGACACTGGTCCAGGGGTGCCACGGAATACTTCGATACTATATGGAATTCATCAAAATCACTTCAGTTTAACCACATAATGCTCTTGTCTTGCTCTATACTTGAGATGCTCTGTGCACTCTTTTTCCATCTAGTCTGACGTCACTTTCAGTAGAGGGCGCCAATACACAGGTTCATGTATTTTTTTAGTTGCATTGAGATCCCCATAGAGCGATTTTAGGTCGCTTCATATAAGAACTGTGTTTGAAAGATAAACCGACCACCCCGGCCTTTCTGTCAGGGGAGTGGCTGTGCGTCGTTAATGATGTCCATTCATATTTGATACAGCCAGTTTCTGGAGAAAATGGAATTAATGTGGCCGCAAAAGCCTTGAAACTACATATGAAGGCAATGTCGCTGCTAACATACGTCACGCCCAGCTGTCAACACATTGCGTTCCTGAGGTTCCTCGTTGACGTAAGCTCAGCTGGTGGTGACTCGACTCGTACTAACCACGAAACATTAAATATCAATAAAATAAAAATAAAAATAAACGTAATTAACATTCAATTTCTGTTGTGCAACGGGCAGATGCAGCCACCCGCCTATACCGGAAATGTAGTCTCTGGGTTGTTTCACTCGTTTCTAACGCTTTTTTTGTTACTCTTTGGGTATATTTGTACATTTCCACCTTCAGTCGATGCTTCATATCCATATGAGTGAAAAGGCTGGGGTGATCGGTTTATTTTTCAAACACAGTTCTTATATGAGGCGATCTAAAATCCCCCTATGGAGATTACAATGGAAATAAAAAATAGACGAACCTGTGGATTGACGCCCTCTACTGACAGTGACGTCAGGACTTCGGTGCTCTATACCCAGCTTTTAGTTACCATCCACAAACTTCGTCTAAAACAAACATTAAATTCCCATTCACAATGAATGGAGAATTTTACATCATAGTGTCTGAGCAAATAGACATTTTATTATGTTATGATGATGTACGATGATAAGAGCGCCCCTCACTTCACACGGGTGATTTTTACTATACTGTGAATAGTAATTTATTTTATTATTCTTATGCTGTGGATATGAATTAATTGTAAGTAATGTATCGATTGTGCAATGATGAAGTGACTCTCTCTCTCTCTCTCTCTCTCTCTCTCTCTCTCTCTCTCAGAGCTAACCATGATGTCATCATTACAGTGCAGTCGACAGCACCTGTGCATGGGCTTCATTGTGTTGCTGTGTCTGCTGTCTTATCTCATGTACTCCAACCTAGACATCAATCTCACCTCTTTCAGCATTTGCAATAAGGTTTGATTGAATGTTGTTGAATGACAGAAATGTAAACAGCAACAGAGTGCAGTCAAACACAAAGGATAGCACCTTGCTGTCTTGTTTCCATTGGGCTCCGACGTATTCAATTCATAAACACAACATGACAATTAACAACAAAATTCTATATCATCACAAAATATAAAATATAAAATGATCGACTGCCTACTGAAAGGTGGTTTTTCAGGCCTGTTTTAAAGGAGGACACCCACCTTTAAAACAAACATGGGTAAATGTTCCTTACTGTCACCCTGCCAACAAATGCAAATCACTGCAGTGATCTTCATTCCACACAAGCGGGTGAATGGGGGCGTGCTGTAGAAGGAGAATGTACCCATGTTTGTTTTAAAAGTGGGTGGTACCAGCTCGTTGTCCATCTAGTTTTGTGACTGTGTGTTTTAGGTATTTAATCAGATGCAGGTATATGCGGATACTGAGGGCAGTGAGGCGAAACCCAAATTTACTATTTACAAGCTTACAACGCGTCGCAGTGCACCACGTTGTGAGCTTGTAGATCCGCTATTTTCAGCATGCAACCAAGTGTAAAATCAGGCATTACAATGCCATCAACGCCTGCCAAAATAAATTTTGGTCAACAAAATCAACTGTAGATTTTTGTCTAATCTTAGGATATTTTTGTCGACTGGAAAAACTAAAACTAAAAACTAAAAAAATGAACGTGTCTCTTCAGGTGGTCCAGAACCCAAACGCGTCCCTTCAGGTGGTCCAGAACGCAAACTGTCCGCAGTCCACTCGCACAGAGGACGACGTCATCATACTGTTGTGGTTCTGGCCGTTTGGTGTGAAGGGTATGATCAGGTCGGTGGGTGTAATTTTCAGTACTTTTACTTCAAGTCCACTAACATCGAAGACTCCACTACAATTATCAGAAAACTTTAGTTACTAATTACTTTGTAGATTTTGAGTATTATTACAAAACATATACATTAACCACTGCAGCCCTATATGTACATTTCGGGCCATTTGTAAAAAGCCGATCTACAAGCTCACAATGTGTTGCATCTTGCATGTTCTCCCTGTGTTCCCCAGGGCAGGGGTTCTCAACCTTTTTGGCTGGGGACCCCCGAAAATGCTTTGGCCATGTCTCGCGACCCCCTCCCCACCCCCAATACAAACTGACTGCAAAAATAACCTTAATAATAGAGAAAATATATCATAAACTAGAAAAAGTGCCCTGGGCACAGGTCTCCACCAGGAGGATGTTTTGTGTGTGTGTGTGTGTGTGTGTGTGTGTGTGTGTGTGTGTGTGTGTGTGTGTGTGTGTGTGTGTGTGTGTGTGTGTGTGTGTGTGTATGTGTTTGTGTGTGTGTGAGACGCGGCTTGGCCTGTTGTAGCGCCACCATGAGGCCTATTTGAAAACTGTCAAGTGGCATTTCTTCCTCAGCCTAGTGGGAATATGCATGCACAGTTTCACCTCAATCGGACGCTGCGTTGAGTAGTTGTGGCAATTTGTACAAAACGGGTACAGAGCGGGCTACTCCTGAAAGGTTTAGAAGCCAATCGTAGGCAATGAAGGTGGATTATGAGAAATCAAACAAACGCGTCTTGATCACATGACTATGGAGAGCATGTGTACCGATTTGCGTGAAATTTGGATGAAATCTGAAGGAGTAATATTAGAAAATGTGTTTTACATATGTCGGCCTCCTGGTGGCGCTATAAAGAGCAGATGTGAAAAATTCCAGGCAAAGGTTTTTCCTTGGCCTCTAGGGAGTTGACATACAAAGTTATCCACAGATCCGTGCAGTTAGAGGTAAAAACACTTTTCGGCGAGTTATAGCGCCACCATGAGGCTGAGTTGAAAATGTTCACGTGGCATTTCTTCCTCGGCCTAGTGGGAATGTGCGTGCACAATTTTCATGGAAATCACACGATGTGTCCATGATTTGCAGCATTTTGTTTGAAACTGAGCACTCCTGCAAACTTTGGAAGCCAATCTTAGCCAATCAGAATGGAGTCTGAGAAATCTGAAAGACCGGTTTCGTTGAATGGCTCTAGAGAGACTGTGTACCAATTTGCGTGATGTTTGGACAAAATCTGTAGGTGTACTGTCCAAAAACTTGTTTTGCACAAAGCGGCCTCCTGGTGGCACTATAACAGGCCGTTCTGGAAATTCTGGGGCAGAGGTTCATCGTTGGCATACAGGGAGTGTGTGTGCAAAATTTGACATCGACCGGGTTAACGGTGCCGGAGATTAGCTGTTCACAGACGGACGGACGGACACACACACGGACACACACACGGACGGACGGAGTGCAAAACATATGTGGTGTATTTTCACACCCTATTAACCCTAAACTCACTAAAGTAGAGAAAACTGAACTCTATCTAAAACAAACTGTGTAGAGTAGTGAAAAACCTCATCAAAAAGCATCGGATCGGAGAAACGCAGGCAGAGAAAGGTGAACTGAGGTCCCAGAGTAGTATTTATTCAGAAGTACAAATACAAAGAGAACAGAGCTTCCCCTTAGACCCTGAGCATGGAGCCCAGGGCCCCATATGACTGACCACCGCGGCCAGCTAACACTGAATGATTTTCACTGAAAACATGAGACCAAATATACACTTAGAATACAGGAAGGGTGGAGTGAAGATTTACATAGCCATTTGGTTAGCAGACAGCTGTCCCACTGTGTGTTTCGATTCACACCTGTGACCAACTTCAAGCAGTATAGAACAAAGCCTTAGCCACAGGGTACTTCATGAGAACTCCTATTCTGATTGCTTCTCAGACCCAAGCACTTTTGACCAGACAATATGACTCCACTTAACCTGCATCAAATTAACACAGAGACCCAAATAAACAGTGACCTATTAATGTATAGTGTAGTTATTGCAAATATGGCTATGGACTATATTTTACGAGACCACACATACTCTCTCCCCATGCCTTCGGCCTGGTGGAGACAAATATACTCTCTCCCCATGCCTTCGGCCTAGTGGAGACAATGAATACTGAAACCAGATATAATCATTAAGCAAAGTTTAATTTCCATTTTCCAGCCATTCTAGTGCATTTTGCATAGCACTAGATTCTTGCCTACAGAGCAAATAGGAGTGTGGATGGTCCGTGTATTTTACGGCCATTTCAATTCTAATTTCGTATCTGCAGATACGTATTCAGAATACGGTTTGGTGTTCTGAATACTGTTTGTCAAATATAGAAATGGTAAATTAAAACATAGAATACGGTTCGTTTTCTGAATACTGTTTAGAAATGGTTCATTAAAAACTTAGAAATAGGTATTTAAAACGAAAATATAACCCGATTCTATATTTTCGTTGGTGTCGTTGGAAACAGAATTAAGAATTCAAAACAAGACGCACTGCGACCTGTTCTGTGGTTCATTTCTCCGCTCCGTCCCTCCCTCTCCCTGAAAAGGGGGCGGAGGCGTGGCCACGGACGTCTTGAGTGACAGGCAGGCTGTGCTGCTGTTACTGCAAGCAGACACAGGCAGCGCTGTTGACGATCGCACCAGGCGATATTATATTTAATTTATCCTTTATTATATTTATTTAAACAACAATTTAAAAATATTAGCGTGCTTTTAGATCACACTTTAACGCACTGCTGTTATTATATGAACCTGGGGGACATAGAACCTGGGGAACATAGGGATGATGACCCCATTTATCTTCTGGATGATTGAACCCCAATGGAAACGCACTGATTAAACATCCTCATATTGAATTGAACCTATCAATAAAGTATTCAATAGATAGGTAGATCGATAATAAAAAACATTGATAGATAGAATAAAAACAGCCTTTCTAATTATGCTAAGGTATAGGCATACCTCGTATTTTTATAGATAGAAAGATATGGATGAATGGATGGAGAGAGAGAGAGATGGATTCAATAACATAAGACTATAAGTATTATGGTTAAACCATTGAGAGCTTCTGCCTGCCTGCCTGCCTGTCTGCCTCTCTTTTTAGGGGCCTGGGTACCCCAAAATGAAAACAAAATAGCCCAATTAGCCCAGGACGCGCGGCACCGCCACACGCCCCAAGGGGGGCCCTAAGCAAGGTAAATCCGGCTCTGATAAGACTAGTGCCTCATCATCGTCATCTGTGTCATTGTTTGTAATCCAATTGAATGTTTATAGAGGTGGGTCACTATAACGCTTAACGCCTTTGGGCCAATTCTCATCATGCCAACCAAGCTATGGAAGTCATTGAAGTAGTAATGAATAGAGGTAAGGTAAAGCCTCGGAAATAACAACACCTGGCAATACTGTAACTGTTACTGTACTGTACTGTACTGTACTGTACTGTACTGTACTGTACTGTACTGTACTGTACTGTACTGTACTGTACTGTACTGTACTGTACACATAAACTGGGTCTTATTAGTCACTGTTTGCAGTAGGCTATGATATAACAACTACAAAGTTGGACCCCAATGGAAAGTGATTTGTTGGGTAGATGGAGAGATGGAGTCATGGAGGGATATATATACAGACAGACAGACAGACAGACAGACAGACAGACAGACAGACAGACAGACAGACAGACAGACAGACAGACAGACAATTTAGCGTCGGGTCGTCGGCACGGAATTTATGAATGTAAGCAGCTGAACCTTGTGTAATTTCGGTCTTAGCGTTGTACATGTCACATTTAATATGTGACGGCTGAAACCAAGCCATTATGAACAACTGCAAAGATGTATAAGACAATTTCCCTTATTCCCTCCCAGGCACGAATAGTTCTTATAACGGCAGTTATAACCCCCTGCACTCCCTACCTTGTTTTGGTACTTTTACAGTTTGCTAATAAACACAGTGGTACGCTTTCAGTTCACAACAAACATATTCAATTGTTTCAGAATCTTGCATGTTCAATTCATCATAACATTTCGTACAAATAGCCTATACATAGCCAAAAACAGGAAATCATCAAAAAGGGGGGAATAAAACACAGTGAAAAAATATACAGTGAGGGGAAAAAGGGGTGGGTGACTGCATGGGTGGGGGATCGAATCGTGTGGACCAGACCCATTGCAAGATGCTGTAGCCATACTCTGTCGTCAACCCTAAGCCATTCCAGCCTGTCAAAGTGGGCTGCAGGGGTGAGGTGGGTTCGGGGAGTGATGGTGGTGGTGGGCTGGCTGGGTTAATATAGGTATCTGTGACTGTGAGATCTCCCAAGTCCTCACTTGCGCTGGCTCGGCATTCGGCACATTTGGCATACGACGGAATCACTAAAACTTTCGGCATTTATCATTCCAGCATGAATGAAAATGTTTTAATAGGTGTAGGCTTTGTCCACTACACCTGTTTTTCTGTCGTAGACAAGCGGAGCATTGGGAGCAAATTGACTGACCAGCTGACAGGCTGTCACAGACATCTGCATGTATATGCACTCCTAAAACGTATAGGCTATACAACTATACCATGTTAAAACTGTTAATGGCTAATCTATCTATCTATCTATCTATCTATCTATCTATCTATCTATCTATCTATCTATCTATCTATCTATCTATCTATCTATCTATCTACCTACCTACCTATCTATCTATCTATCTAGGGCAAAATCTATAACAACCTGATTACCGGGTGTGCCAAACCTTTCTCAGTTGTTTCTAAGAAAAAACACAACATGGTACCAATTTTTTGTGAGCTAATAATCACGGTGTGCTAGCTTAGAAGCTTGACCTGTGTATTTAAGGTAAACTAATTTTGCAGTGTAAGAAAATCTAGCTAATGTTTATTGTGATTAATCAGTATATATTATGCATATGTAACAACATGCACAGTCAGACTTAAAGATTCAGACTCAAAGCGATCATATTTATGCAATTGTTGAGAGGGGGACACTGAGGGTCTGTCTGTCTGTCTGTCTGTCTGTCTGTCTGTCTGTCTGTCTGTCTGTCTGTCTGTCTGTCTGTCTGCCTGCCTGCCTGCCTGCCTGCCTGCCTGCAAGCCTGCAAGCCTGCGTAACTTCTAGCCTGCCTAACTTCTGGAGGGACACTGGGGGGGACACTGGCCCGACACTGGAGGTCACTGGGACACTGGCTGGGGAGTCGCTGGGGGGACACTGGTTGGGGGGGTCACTTGCTGGGGAGTCACCCCAGTGACCCCCCCGCCAGTGTCCCCCAGTGACCCCCCAGCCAGTGATCCCCCCCAGGGTCCCCCAGCCAGTGACTCCCCAGCCAGTGTCCCCCCAGTGACTCCCCAGCCAGTGTCCCCCAGTGACTCCCCAGCCAGTGTCCCCCAGTGACCCCCCAGCCAGTGACTCCCCAGTGACCCCCCCAGCCAGTGTCCCCCAGCCAGTGATCCCCCCAGGGTCCCCCAGCCAGTGACTCCCCAGCCAGTGTCCCCCCAGTGACTCCCCAGCCAGTGTCCCCCCAGTGACTCCCCAGGCAGTGTCCCCCAGCCAGTGTCCCCCCAGTGGCTCTCCAGCCAGTGTCCCCCCAGTGACTCCCCAGCCAGTGTCCCCCCAGTGACTCCCCAGCCAGTGTCCCCCAGTGACTCCCCAGCCAGTGTCCCCCAGTGACCCCCCCAGTCAGTGACTCCCCAGTGACCCCCCCCCCAGCCAGTGTCCCCCAGCCAGTGATCCCCCCAGGGTCCCCCAGCCAGTGACTCTCCAGCCAGTGTCCCCCCAGTGACTCCCCAGGCAGTGTCCCCCAGCCAGTGTCCCCCCCAGTGACTCTCCAGCCAGTGTCCCCCCAGTGACTCACATGTCTCCCCCCTGCTCCGCTCCCTCCACTGGCTCCCGGTCGCTGCCCGCACAGAATACAAAACCCTGATGCTGGCATTCAAAGCAACCAGAGGTATGGCTCCCCCATATCTTGCAAGTATGATTGAACCTGTGGTCTCGTAAAATATAGTCCATAGCCATATTTGCCATATTCTGTCAATAATTACACTACACTTTGGTTACTGTGCTAAGTTGATCATGGTTGGTGAGAGACATGGCTCCAACATGTCTCTGAGAAGCAATCACTTCAGAGGTTCTCATGAAGTACCCTGGGGCTAAGCCTTTGTTCTATACTGTTTGAGGCTTGGTCTTAGGTGTGAATCAAAACACACAGTGAGACGGCTATCTGCTAACCAAATGCCATTTGTTGAGATGTATGTAAATCTTAACTCCACCCTTCTTGAATTCAACTCAGTATGCAAAAGTATATATCTTGTCATTTTGTCAATGAAAGGTTCAGTCTTAGCAGGCTGGCCATCGAGGTGGTCAGCTTTGCTTGTGCTCCCGTGGGCCGACCAGGGCCTACGGGGAAGCTATGCTATTTTTGTCATTCTGGACTCTGTCTTTGATTGAAATAAATGGTACATCACACTCCGAGGAAATCTCTCTCTGCCTGCGTTTCTCCGATTCGACCTGATGCTTTGACGAGGTTTTTCACTACTCTACAGTTTGCATTAGATAGAGTTCAGTTTTCTCTACTTTAGTGAGTTTTAGTGGTTAGTTGGGTGTGAAAATACACCACAAACCCTACAAACCCTCCCGCGCACTCAGATCAGCCAATGCAGGGAAGCTGGAAGTACCCTCACTAAAAACGCCGGGACAACGCTCCACACGTCCCAAACTCTTCTCCCTTCTGGCTCCAAAACTGTGGAATGCACTCCCCGTTGCAGTCAGAACTGCAGCATCACTCCCAATCTTCCGCCGTAGTCTGAAAACCCACCTTTTCAGACTCCACCATGGCCCATAGCACTTACCCTACCCCCCTTAGACAGCACTTTTTAGACTTAGATAGCATTTGATACAGACTTATAGCATGTTATGTAGACAGCACAATAATTGCATTGTATGTAGTCATAGCACTTCATAGTATATATGTACAGCATAGTATAGTATATATGTATAGTTTATATGTACAGTGTCATTATATAGATATGTTCTAGCTACGTTCTTAGCTTACGCATGTTTCTTGATAAATGCTTTTTATATATGTGATGTATTCCCATGCTTTTGTTCTTGCTAAATGTAAATCGCTCTGGATTAAGAGCGTCTGCTAAATGCCTAAATTGTAAATTGTAAATTGTGACTCCCCAGCCAGTGTCCCCCCAGTGACTCTCCAGCCAGTGTCCCCCCTTAGAGACTCCCCAGCCAGTGTCCCCCAGTGACTCCCCAGCCAGTGTCCCCCCACTGACTCTCCAGCCAGTGTCCCCCAGTGACTCCCCAGCCAGTGTCCCCCCAGTGACTCCCCAGCCAGTGTCCCCCCCAGTGACTCCCCAGGCAGTGTCCCCCAGCCAGTGTCCCCCCAGTGACTCTCCAGCCAGTGTCCCCCCAGTGACTCTCCAGCCAGTGTCCCCCCAGTGACCCCCCAGCCAGTGACTCCCCAGTGACCCCCCCAGCCAGTGTCCCCCAGCCAGTGATCCCCCCAGGGTCCCCCAGCCAGTGTCCCCCAGTGTCCCCCCAGTGAATCCCCAGCCAGTCCCCCCCCCCAGTGTCCCCCAAGTTACTCCCCAGCCAGTGTCCCCCCCAGCCAGTGACCCCTTCAGTGCCCCCCCCAGCCAGTGTCCCCCCAGCCAGTGTCCCCCAGTGTCCTCCAGTGTCGGGCCAGTGTCCCCCCAGCCAGTGCCCCCCCCCCCCCCCAGTGTCCCTCCAGAAGTTAGGCAGACTAGAAGTTACACAGGCTTGCAGACAAGAGAGACAGACAGACAGATGTCCCCTCAGTGTCCCCCAGCCAGTGTCCCCCCAGTGACCCCACAGTGTTCCCCAGCCAGTGTCCCCCCAGTGACCCCACAGTGTTCCCCAGCCAGTGTCCCCCCAGTGACCCCACAGTGTTCCCCAGCCAGTGTCCCCACAGTGTTCCCCAGCCAGTGTCCCCCCAGTGACCCCACAGTGTTCCCCAGCCAGTGTCCCCCTCTCAACAATTGCATAAATATGATCGCTTTGAGTCTGAATCTTTAAGTCTGAATGTGCATGTTGTTACATATGCATAATATATACTGATTAATCACAATAAACTAGATTTTCTTACACTGCAACATTTGTTTACCTTAAATACACAGGTCAAGCTTCTAAGCTAGCACACCGTGATTATTAGCTCACAAAAAATTGGTACCATGTTGTGTTTTTTCTCCAATCAGTTTAGCTTTTCAATTAAACAAATATGAAAATGTGTTTATAAAATGATACACATGCAAGTTAATATTGCACAAAGTATTGCACAGAACCATATTTAGGCATATATCTGCATTGATGTGTTGTTCATCTAAAGAATAATTCATACATTAACAATACATTTAAAGAATGACCTCGTTTGCATAATTGATCTTCTAATCTCACCTTCAAAACTCATTTCACATAAATATATATTATATTTGATAAAATGTGAATATTTTGTGCCCTAAAGATATTACTACGGTGAATGGGTGAATGCAATGCACAGTCTATGTAAAGCGCCTTGGATAAAGACGCTATATAAATGCACCATTTACTATGTCAACTTATTGCCATATTATACATTCATGTACTTATTATATCTTTGTTTCAGCTAATGTATCTAATATGCAAATGATCTCATTAACTATGCGCGATACAAAAATGTACAAGGCAGAATTAGATTCTACTATTAGAAACAACTGAGAAAGGTTTGGCACACCCGGTAATCAGGTTTCCCTGTCTACTATTGAATACTTAAAGGCATATAATAACAGCAGTGCGTTAAAATGTGATCTAAAAGCACGCCAATATGTTTAAATAAATATAATAAAGGATAAATTAAATATAATATCGCCTGGTGCGATCGTCAACAGCGCTGCCTGTGTCTGCTTGCAGTAACAGCAGCACAGCCTGCCTGTCACTCAAGACGGCCGTGGCCACGCCTCCGCCCCCTTTTCAGGGAGAGGGAGGGACGGAGCGGAGAAATGAACCACAGAACACAGTACAGGTCGCAGTGCGTCTTGTTTTGAATTCTTAATTCTGTTTCCAACGACACCAACGAAAATATAGAATCGGGTTATATTTTCGTTTTAAATACCTATTTCTAAGTTTTTAATGAACCATTTCTAAACAGTATTCAGAAAACGAACCGTATTCTATGTTTTAATTTACCATTTCCATATTTGACAAACAGTATTCAGAACACCAAACCGTATTCTGAATACGTATCTGCAGATACGAAATTAGAATTGAAATGGCCATAAAATACACGGACCGTGGATGATGCAGTGTCCCTCTGTTTGCACACTATTACCCAACATCTAGAATCCAGATCCACCTATGCTCGTGTACTCTTTGTTGACTTCAGCTCCGCATTTAACACAATAGTGCCTGGGAAGCTGATTTCAACCCTACAAGAGCTACAGTAGGCACACCTCTATGTAAATGGATCTTTAACTTTCTATGTGACAGGAAACAGGTTGTCAAAATAGGTGATCTTGTTTCGCTGTCTAGGCTCCTAAACACTGGGGCCCCCCAGGGTTGTGTCCTTTCTTCACTTCTGTACTCATTGTCTCCACCAGGCCGAAGGCATGGGGAGAGAGTATGTTTTGCACTCCGTCCGTGTGTGTGTGTGTCCGTCCGTCCTTCCTTCCGTCCGTCTGTGTACAGCTAATCTCCGGAACCGTTAACCCGGTCGATGCCAAACTTTGCACACACACTCCCTGGATGCCAACGATGAACCTCTGCCCCACATTTTCCAGAACGGCCTGTTATAGCGCCACCATGAGGCAGCTTTTCACATGTTTTACCTAAAACTGCACCGATCTGCGTGAAACGTTGCATGCACACTCCCTAGAGGCCAAGGACAAACCTTTGACCTGCATTTTCCGCATCTGCCTTTTATAGTGCCACCAGGAGGCCGACTTTTGTAAAACACATTTTTTGATATTACTCCTCCAGATTCTGTCCAAAAATCTCACAAATCCTTACACAGTATCTCTATGGTCATGTGCGCAAGTCGGATCTGTCCGATATTTCATATTCCATCCTAATTGGCTATAATTGGCTTTCACAGTTTGCAAGATTGCCCCGTTTTGAACAAAAGGCTCAAATCATGAACGCAGCGTGCAATTTACGTGAAATCTTTCACACATTTTCTTACTAGGCTGAGGAATATATCCCACCCTTTTCACATTGGCCTGTTAGAGCGCCACCAACAGGTTGATTTTTGCAAATCATCCAATTGCCATCAAAGGCGTATGAAGAAATGGCACCCTTTTCACATTGGCATATTATAGCTCCACCAGGAGGCCACAACCTGACCTGCCCTGGTGGAGACCTGTGCCCCGAGGGGCACTTTTTCTAGTTATATACTCATTTCTGTCAATCTCACTTTAGTACAGTTATACGTTTGCTGATGACACATCTGTAGTAGCTCTTATTACCAACGGGGATGAATCCGACTACCGCAGAGCAGTAGAGGAGCTGGTGAGATGGTGTGAGAGTTACAACTTGATTCTAAACATCTCTAAAACCAAAGAGATGTTCATCGACTTTAGAAAAAAGATCTCAAGTCCACCCCCCCCTCTTCATCAATGGGGAAGAGGTAGAAAGAGTCTCCTCCTTCCGGTTCCTCGGGACCACCATCCATGAATCCTTATCATGGGATCTCAACACCAGTCTCATAATAATCAAATCACACCAGCGTCTCTATTTCCTGCGGCAGCTTAAGAAGTTTAAAGTCATTCAAGCAGCCATGACTCACTTCTATAGGGCCACTATTGAAAGTGTTCTTACCTTCTCCATGCTTGTATCTTGTTTTGTATCTATGGTTGTCTGTATATGTTGAGTATGAACCAAGACAAATTCCTATCAACTTGTTGACATGGCAATACAATTATTGAATCTTGAATTGAATCTTGAATCTTGAAACTACCTCCCCCTGGCAAGGAACTGGTCGGAATAACATGTTCCTTCCACGCGCTCCGGCCAGGGAAATTCCCCCCTGTCAGGTGAAAAGAAGCAGCTTGGACTCCTCATGCATAGAAGGAAGCATGAGGTCAGTCCGCTGCCCCCCCAGGTTGGCAGAGGAAGTGTAGCGCCCAGGATTACATGAGATAATTGACACTGGGTGGAAAAAAATGGGTTGCAAAATCGTGGGATAAAAAGTTATTAAAAAAAATAATAATAATAACTTCTGAAGGACAAGGATTTTCAACTGAGTCCAGTGAGGCGACTCGTGACTCTGTATGACAAACTGTTCAAATGTTATGGCTTTATAGAAACTATAGAAACTATGGCATATATCGGCCAATCAGAAGAGGGGGAACCAATTAAGTCCAATGACACCACCCACAAGTCTGTACAACAAACCGTTAAGATGTTATAGCAAAAAATAGGAACTATCAAATATTGACCAATCAGAAGAGGGGGCGGGGCTAAGTTACACCAATGAAGGACAAAGACTCTGAACCTTGTCTAATGACACCACCCCCAAGTCTGTAGACAATCAGTTCAATACTTGATCTTGTAGATCTCCTATTTTCACTTCCTGTTTGGCATTGAAGTTTGACGCTTTGCCACGGTTTGCGCCATTTTACGAAAACTCACGATTTTGTGGAACAGACCATCCTGCTAGGAGGAGTTAATTAAAGTGCGACCCATGTAAATTGCATAAATTGCGCCAAAATGCCACAATAAATTCAAAATGGCTGTCTTCCTGTTCGGTTTAGGTCATGGCGCCAAGAGACTTGGTGGGGCTTAAAGCACAATTGTGGGGCTTAAAGCACAATGTTTTGTAGGGGCGCTATTGAAGTTTAGCAACCTTTCGAGTACGTTTAGTGTAACAGAATAATAATAATCATTGCAATTTCAATAGGGCTTCGCACTACTGTGCAGTGCTCAGGCCCTAATAAAAAAAAATTATATCATGAGTAAGCAATAAAGCGGAAGTGGAGCCTCCTCCCCACTTCCGTTTCATCTTTACAGTCGCGCAACTTTATCCTACTAACTCTGCAGAAGGCTCTAGACGGGGTGCTACATCAGAATGTTACGTGTAGTGCTCAACATCAGCAAGAGTACACATGTTATCAATAATGAGAATATGTATGCTGGAATATTCAGGGTGAGTGACAAGCAGCCAGGAGAATGAGACTTGCAGGACACTGCCAAAGACACCAGGAGCTGCCAGCCAGCAAACTGGGGTTGTGGGAACCAACACATGAGCACCGGTCACAAGGATACTAACATATGTGGATGTACTCAAGAAAGATGCAGGAGCACAAAGCACCAACGAGCTGGCCGGATGTATGGAGAACTGGGATGACTGCAGCGACAATGGAAGGCTCGTCTGAGGACGACCTAGAGAGAGAGAGACTTTATCCTAATATAAATAGAATTGATCTAAGCATATATAGCTTATTGCTTATCAGAAATGGAAAAAATAAAACTGTAAATATATTTTAACGTAAATGGCAGCTTCCTTACTCAGATTTTGGGAGGTGTAGTTTCACTGTCCCAGACTCTATATAGCATTCAGAGATTGTGGAATAGTTGTCTCACTATGCGAGACTAGGCGGGCAGTATCAGTTACAAGAAAAAAGCATGGGTGTTTTCAATGAATCTATCATGGTTAAAATAGAGTTTGAAGTTACAGTGGGTTTTTATAGGAAGGGGGAGGGGCAGCTAAAATGAATATCAAATATCTAAATATGAATCGAGTAACTTAAAAACTGTCTGGGGTGTTCACATAAGTCTGAGTATATGATAAAATGACTAAACGTTTTTTTGAAAGTGAAATATCCCTTTAAGTGTCCGGTCATGTCCTCACCTCAGGTGCAGCGAGTTCGACATGGTGGGATGTCGGATGACGGACGACCGGAGCATTTACCACAAAGCACACGCCGTCTTGTTCCACCACAGAGACATCCACGGAGACAACATGCCGCCAGAACCACGGCCCTGGTTCCAGAAGTGGATCTGGTTCAACTGGGAGTCGCCCGCCAACTCGGCCGCCAACCCTGCACTCAACGACCTGTTCAATTTGACCAGCAGCTATCGGCTGGACTCTCACATCCCGGTGCCCTATGGGTACCTCACCCCGGTGGCGCCCAAGGTATACTGTAGCTGTAGCCTATAGTCTGGGCAGCATTCCTTTTCGGGTTTATGATCCGGTCAGTCTCAAGAGCGGATGATATCTTAATTCATGTTGTAGTCACTGATTTGTAGTTATCAGGCCGGAACCCTCAAACCAGAACTTCCATTCCCTCAAACCATAAGATTAATACCTTCCCCACGGGCCGCGATCATACATTTAGGGCCTACCCAATAAAATAGAATTTTCCGGTGGAATAACAAATGTTATACAGACGCTAAATAGCCCCTCACATTTATAGTTATTTTGTATTTTAAAAATCAGCAAAACTACTGTGCATCAAGGATTTTATTGGGTAGGTCCTAAAATTATGATCGCGGGCCGTAGGGAATTATTTTGAGTACTTCTGGTTTGGAGGTTCCGGCCTGATGACTATACATGACGTATACATGACTACAATTCAGTCAGACAACTCACAAATAGATTTACCAATATTTATTACAGAATGAGTAATGAGTGTGCATATGATATTTGACTTGGCGTTCGGCTCTGCTGGATTTCTCCCTGCTCGGCAAGATTAAGCAACAACATAAAACATTAAGAGCAGGGAGATAGATATACAATAACCCCCCATGGGGAACATAAATAGCAGAGCCCACCGGTGGTGCTGGGGTGGTGGTGGGAAAATATATCACATACAACCAGGGACCACATGGACCATACGCAAGCTACGTCTCATCATGACGAAAGATATCATCCGCTCACCCCCTAATGGTTGGTTTGCAATGAATCCAGATTAGTTGAAACCCTAAATAATAGATAGAAGAGATTTTTCAATGGATTCTGTTTGGTGCTAAAAGTTTAGTGGAAAATATTATCCAATATTATTTCAAGATGAAAATATTCACGATGACGATGAGTTTACCTACCTATAATCTGGGAGGGAATATGTACAAAAATCATAATAATTGAGCACTTGGTAACTAGTTTTGAATTCTGGCATGGTGTTCCAACTTTCCAGTAGTTATTTTTCCTAAATTTTAGTATGTTCTTTTAATCTTCATTTCACAAAATGGTTCCCTATGGGGAGCTCCTCTTCGCTGGTGCGATCACAGAAAAACTCTAGCCTATACTCCAGAATAAATGAATATTATTCAGGTCTATGCGTCATGACGTAGTACGCAGCCCCTCCACTATAGGGGTATATACAGTAAGCGCCACTCCGTCAGTGGCGCATTAGATTCATTGCAAACGGACCACTAGGGGCCGAGCCCAACTCGTTTGCCAAAATTCAAAAAGTAGTTACCAACTGTATAATTGTTATGATCCCAGTTTGTAGGCACTTTAAGCTTGATCGGCAAACATCCCCTCCGAGAAAAGGGATGCTGGGAGTTAAGTGGTTAACAATTTTTTGTATAAACATTTTTGCCACAATAATCGTGACATGTCATTTTCATATCGTCCCATTAAGAATGAGACCTTCAAGCTGCCACAGAAGAACAAGCTGGTGTGCTGGGTCGTGAGCAACTGGAACCCACAGTTTAAAAGAGTCCAGGTTTACGAGGCGATGAAAGGCCACATAAAGATAGAGCTTTATGGGAGGGCCTTCAATCGTTACTTGAACTATGAAGAGTATCTCCAGTTGATGCCTAGCTGCAAGTTCTACCTGTCCTGGGAAAACTCCATCGATAGAGACTACCTGTCCGATAAGCTGTACGATCCTATGAGATTTGGGACTGTCCCTGTGGTTCTGGGTCCATCCAGAAGGAACTACGAGGACCATGTTCCAGGCAAGTTTATAATAGTTTGGGATCGTTTTCATTTTAGGTTAATTTTATGTTGTTTTGCCCACCCGTCCTTCCTCTTCAATGTCTCCCTTTTGAACCCAGCACCTCCACGAAGTGATGTGCGTATTTTACTATAGTTCCCTTTTGACTGATACCTGTCCAGTCAAACTCTAGACGGGCCCGCCCCAAAGTTATTATCGCAGCCGCGCTCGGCAGCCGGCAAAAACGTTTTTAGACCCAAAGAGTTTTTAGGCCCAAAAAATAAGGCCCAGCCCTACCTGGGCCCTAACTGGACCCTAACTGGGCTGGCCGAGGCCCCGCCTGGCCTTACTAATTATCACACATTTTACGTCCTACCCGGCCCGAAAACGTCAATTAAAAAAACAAACAAAATAAGGTCCACATGGGCATTCCTAGACCTCATTTAGTGACATCACGGACCACAAGGTGCCCTATGCTGGTGTGTAAAACTCTTACAGCGAAATTAATAGATTAAGATTTCACATCATCCCAAAAAAGCTTATACATTGACAAAAACCAAGGCCATTTTATTCAGTTTGTTTTAGTTAGTTTTGTAAACACAATACAGTTTCAGTTAGTTATCATTTTTTTAAAATTATTATTATAGTTTTTATTTATTTCAGTTAACGAAACCTCTTTAAAAAAAGTTTTTGTTGTTTTCGTTAAGTATAATAACCTTGTTTCCAGGAGACTCTTTCATTCACGTAGATGACTTCGCCAGCCCCAAGGAGCTGGCAGAGAGACTGGTCTACCTCGACAACAACCCCACAGAATACATGCAGTACTTTAAGTGGAGAGAGAGGTACAAGGTCCATAAGTGCTTATTCGTCAGTGATCAAGTTTGTAGATCATGTCAGTATCTGAAAATGCACAAAGGCTACCCTGACCAGGTGTTTCACAATCTGAATAAATGGTACTGGGGATAAATAATAACAATAACTAGAACTGCACTCTGTGGAGTGCCTACTTGCTTGTTGCACACAAGTAGGCCATAAATGGCCTACTAGTGCGCAAGCAGAGCGCGCAAGTACTGTCGACCGCTACAAACTGTCAAATCTCAGCTGGTGACGTATATGTCGATCAGTGTCGGGTGGATTAAAGGAAATGCCTCTATGTATATGTAATTTGTAAATTGATTAGCGGTATAATGTGGTTACTTTGCGTATGCCCCGTTTGATGCGTATGTATCGTAGCATCATATGACGTCAGGGTATAACTGGTACAACTAGCTCTCAATGATGACGTAATAAATATGTGGATTAAATGCCCCAATGCCAGGGTGTAATTGGTTTTCGATGGTGACGTAATGACGATATGTTTTAGTGTCGGGAGGATTAAAGGTAATGCCCCTATGTATACATGTATGTAATCTGACACCACTGCCATATCAAGCACAAGTAGTCATTACGTCATACGCTGGCACGGCGCATACACATCAAACGGCGACATACGCATCGAAGCACTGGACGAAAACTATTACTTGCGTGCTCTGCTTGTGCAAGTAACTAGAACTGCACTCTGTCGAGTGCCTACTTGCTTGTTGCACACAAGTAGGCCATAAATGGCCTACTAGTGCGCAAGCAGAGCGCGCAAGTACTGTCGACCGCTACAAACTGTCAAATCTCAGCTTCTCTGTGAAAGAATGTTTTAAATATTGAATTATTAGGTTTAGCTATTTGCTAAACCTAATAAACATGTTGTAATTAATACGGATGAGTGACGGCTTTCGATGGTGACGTATATGTCGATCAGTGTCGGGTGGATTAAAGGAAATGCCTCTATGTATGTAACTATGTATATGTAATTTGCAAGTTGATTAGCGGTATACTGTGGTTACTTTGCGTATGCCCCGTTTGATGCATATGTATCGTAGCAGCATATGACATCAGGGTATAACTGGTATAACTAGCTCTCAATGTTGACGTAATCAAGATGTGGATTAAAGGACCCAATGCCAGGGTGTAATTGCCTAATTGGTTTTCGATGGTGACGTAATGACGATATGTTTTAGTGTCGGGAGGATTAAAGGTAATGCCCCTATGTTTACAGTATGTAATCTGACACCACTGCCATATCAAGCACAAGTAGTCATTACGTCATACGCTGGCACGGCGCATACGCATCAAACGGCGACATACGGAAACGAAAACTATTACTTGCGCGCTCTGCTTGCGCAAGTAATAACTAGAAAGGTCGCAATTTTCAACAACAAAAAAAAGTGTGGTTGCAGCAGTCGCTTACATAGGCCCCTCCCACTAATATTGTGAGCCAATTACAATGTCACGTTTTGTTATGGACAAATTACATTTTGGACAGGTGTATTTAATACCTTTTCATACAAGGTTATTGATCCTAAGCCACTGATTGCATTGTATGGTGTAGTCCTACAGGAGTCACCAATAACAACTCCAAGCCGACGCATTTACCACGCAATGTAGACCTTATCCCACATGGTAAATTCTGTGCCATTCACAAGATATCTCGTGTTTAGAGCTTTACCACAGTGTGCCAAACACGAGTAACACGAGACTCTATTAATGTTTTTTTTTTCTTTTTATGTCTTTATGAACGATTGTAAAACATAGATTGGTTACGTAACCAACAACAGCCAATTAGCTACTACAAACGTTATGCAAAGCTCGGCCAATCACAGCGGAAGTTAGATTACTCCGGAATAGTCTGCCCAAAGGGCAACCAGACTATAGTTATAAACGATTGTAAAACATAGATTGGTTACGTAACCAACTACAGCCAATTAGCTGCTAAAAACGTTATGCAAAGCTCGGCCAATCACAGTGGCCGAGCTCAAAGGGCAACCACACTAAATAATAATAATAATAAGTATATATATATATATATGTAGTACCTGTAAGTAATAGCCTGACTACGCCACCTCCCGCTTGTTGAGGGGGACAGGAGGAACCCCTAAAAGATGTTGTACACCTTATCTACTGTAACTGACCAACTTCCCCTTTAACAGGAACAATTTAAGTACAAGAGGCATTTGTGGAAAACATATAAACACTGTATTCACAGTATCACAGTATATATTAAAACGTTAGGGCAATCTGTAAGTAAGGCAAGATAATGATAAAGTGACAAGTGTTTAGCTCTCCTAAAGAAGGGCGGGTCGGCCCGTGCACACAGTAAACTAACTCAATAAAATGGGGAAAGGGGACAGGCCTAGCACCAAACTAATTCAAATCAATCAAACAATAAAATCAATACAAAACATGCAGTGCAGGGGGTTAACAAATACACACCAATAAAAAACCCAAAGGTCCCACAGTGCAGTCCCAAAGGAGGAGAAAGTGTTGTGTGCAGCAGGGCGGACCCGGCCTTTAACAGGGTTACACTGTAACAGAAAATGGAGAAAACAATCAACACATGCCAGTAGGAAAGCAAACCAAACCTACAGTGCCCTAACTATAAACTAAATACAAAATTCAAATAAACAAAACAAAAGGGTAAAATAACAGTGGAAAACAGTGGCTGGACTGGTCCCTTTAAGGAAACATAAAAACACATTAGTGCCAGCCCTAGTAGTACACAAACACTGTATTCAAATCATTAAAAGAACAAACAATAAAACCTACTTTGATTTGCAGTGAATTAACAGTGCAATCAATGTGAGGGCAAGGGGGACATAAACATCATCACAGCTACAAGAGAAGACAGTGAAGTGATTAGAAAGCTGCATTTAAATACACAACTACATGCAGTGCATAGAAATATAATGTACTGTTTTACCAGTCTCTCAGTCTGAGCACAGCAGCAGGTCACTTCACTTGTGTATGATGAATGTCAGTTGAAGACTGAAATACAAATAAATACATTTAAATAAGGTCAAATAAAACAATATCGATACAGACTAAAATGCTAAAACAATGGCCAAACGTGGCATGTGCCTTGTGCCGCAACAAACAGCTTTGGCCTACCATGCTTCCTCCATGAGAAGGAACACCAGTTTCTGCAGCAGAGTCAAAATGGCTCTCTACTAGGAGGAACAAGGCTTTTGTACTTCCTGCTGGTCATGTGACTAGGTCACATGAATGGTGCAGTAGGTGCACCATTCACCTTGATTCCCACATATATATATATTTCCGAACGTGCGCCATAGATTGGTCATTTCTGAACCGTTTTTTTAAATACAAAATTCTCCATATTCCTTGATAATTCTACTTTGCTATATCAGCCATACTTCTATTTTCTCCCAATGAAACGATATCACCTAACATTGGATGAAGGCCACATTACATGCACGCAGAAAGAAGGCTACTCACTCCATTTTTGTTGGGGGGAAGACGATCATGTTGTGAGCTTATAGATCAGCAGTTCTCTTTTGTTTTTAGCCGGATGTCAGGGTTAAAGTGTTTAGCTATAGCTACCCAGTGAGCCTGTGGCCCATGCATACCGTATATATGCCACATATATTCCATGTTTGGGATTTCAATAATTGGGTCTTTAATATCAGTACAGTTGCAGGAGAAAAAGGTAGGATACTTGAGAGCTACACATTAGGTTATTACAGTAGGCCTATATAGATAGATGGCTTCTCAGAGGACAGTGTTATTTGAGGACAGGAGGGTTATTTGAGGACTTGTTTGTCAACATATCTTAAGTTGTGGTTCCATTAAGGTGCAGTCTGTTGATGATAAAGAATGAAATGATGGGACAATATAATCATAGATATATATAAACACTAGATGGCTCAAGGCGGAGTTTCTGACGTCGTTCACCCGGCAGCCATCTTACTTCGGGGCTACAGTACAGTATGTTCAATGGCAGCTCAAACAGAAACAGTCATAACTCGCTCAAATCTTGACGGATTTACAAACGGGTGGTTTATTACAAACGTTGTCAACGTGGCTATGATTCAGGACGCTTATCTGCTTAATTTATGTTTTTTATATGAACGTCGTATAAAATCATATACGTATGCGGACGTCTCTGACGTTTATAACAAACCAAACCGTTTGAAAATCGGTTGAAAATTTAGCAAGTTATGGTCATTTAAGAGTACATGCCCCATAGACACAATGTTATGTGTCCCGAGGTAAGATGGCCGCCACGTAACGACGTCGCTCTCCATTGGCCAACAGCGCGGGTGAGCTATCTAGAGTTTATATATATCTATGAATATAATTACCTGAGAGTCAAAACAGATAATTATGTATGATGAGTGTTTAATGGAGGGCATGGCATGATTGGATAGGAATGCAGTGTCACAATAGTTTGATGCAAAGGTGCCTAACCCTGATCAGAGATGAGGAAGAGGTCTGATGGTGAGCCTGTGGACCCTCCGAGTGTCTCCATGAGTTATGCTTGTTGAGTGTTATTATAACTAGCCCTTACCCGTTGCGCCATAGATTGGTCATTTCTGAACCGTTTTTTAAAATACAAAATTCTCCATATTCCTTGATAATTCTACTTTGCTATATCAGCCATACTTCTATTTTCTCCCAATGAAACGATATCATCTAACATTGGATGAAGGCCACATTACATGCACGCAGAAAGAAGGCTACTCACTCCATTTTTGTTGGGGGGAAGCCGATCATGTTGTGAGCTTATAGATCAGCAGTTCTCTTTTGTTTTTAGCCGGATGTCAGGGTTAAAGTGATTAGCTATAGCTACCCAGTGAGCCTGTGGCCCATGCATACCGTATATATGCCACATATATTCCATGTTTGGGATTTCAATAATTGGGTCTTTAATATCAGTACAGTTGCAGGAGTTGCACCCCCCCCCCCCTTGTGGCCGCGGGGGTACTGCGCCCTGGGTGCGTTTTCGCATTTTTAATTCACTAATAAATTCATTATTAATTTATAATTTGTTAAATTGGAAAGGGCTTCGTTAAGACCTCCATATTATTATGGTCAATGCCTGTGTGAAAAGTGGGAGCGATTGGTGCAGGCGGTGAGGAGATATGGCGGTGTTTCTGACATTCATTCAAACATTGAGTTAATTATAGTGTGATATTAGTTGGCGGTCCTTCTCAACAGATCATCTTTTCATCTTTTCCACTGTGGTCACATACCGTTGAGTTGACTCACACATACCGTACGACGTACGTGCTGCAGGTAGGTATCACGTACAGTACCATGAATCATCCTGACACTTTATTTAAAGGAGCATTCAGTGATTTGGGTGATTTGGAAACCCCCCGGTCCGCCCCGGTAAAAACAAACATGATATGCCCTGCAGTCACCGTGCTGCGCCTGTGATGTTCCGTTTTACTGACACCAAGTTTAAAATAAGAATTGAACGCACAGAATATCAATACGAACCAACTGAAAAACATGTTATTTCAATGGTAGTGGATGGAGAGAGAGGATTTTTGTCCAGCCACGAAACAGGAACCAATGGGTGCGAAGAGGGACACAACCACGGGCGGGACTTGACAACGGGTGAATTCTATGATTCTAAAATATATTGACAATTTTTTAAGTATTTAACCACAGAAAGAGTCAAACCTTACAACAAAGTAGCAGGCAGTAGTCAAACGATTAAAGCAATACCAATCAGATGATGGGTGATGGTAGCCCCATTTGGAACCTCACTCTATGCTCTTAGCTCCGAGAAGAGGTTCCGTATGGTATCCCTGCATCGGTATACAAAGGGGGTTGAGCCATCCAGAAACAGTGGCGAAAACCCTTTTTGCAGTATAATTTCCAAAAAGTAAGATATTTCACAAGCGGCTTTTTGCCGCACATGGAAGCCAAAGTGTGCTTACACCCAGAGTGTGGCGTGGCCAGACCATGACAGACAAGTCATTTTATCATTGATTGCACTCAGGTCTCGGGTGTTGCACTCTGAAAATAGCAGATCTACAATCTCACAACGCGTCGCATCGGCTATTTTCAGCCAAGTATAAAATCAGTTTAGGACGTCAAAGCAACGTCAAAATATATTTTAGTCGACAAAATCAACTGTTTAGTCGAATAAAACCTTATGATATTTAGTCGACTAAAACTAAACCCAGACTAACACAAAAACCTTTCAGATGACATTTACATTACACAATTACATTTATTTTATTTTCTTTTTTAAGACTATGACTAAACCTACATTAAAATTTGCTTTGTACAATTGAGTTTATTTTTTATTCTTTTCCTTTCTTTTGGTTTTGCTTTCTACTTCTACAGCCAATTAAGCACTGGTCTATTTGATACTGTGGCAACTCATCTTACCCTATATGAATGAATGAATGAATGAATGAATGAATGAATGAATGAATGAATGACATTTTTATTTTCGTGTCATGCCACTTTGGCCCATGCCATATGAGGTTTATATGACACATTTAACAGAATACACGGAAAACTACTGACATTACAGTCTCCTTCCTGTTCATATTACATCTTGCTTTATTACATTCACAACAGAAATAAATATACGTACAGTATTTAAACAAAATGAAAACAAGACAATGCCATTTTTCAGGTAAATGGCCCTCCTTATCATTGAGGGCCATTTACCTGGCCTTACTTGGTCTTCAATATGAAGACCAAGTATGCCAGCCCTGATTTGGGCACATAAGGATCGTTTCTTTTTTGACAGATTATACAGTACATCGTTTTCTGGACATTACCTTAATCTCCATTTTTTATTATGATAATGGTCTTCATAACCAGCTCTCGAAAGAATGGCATACATGTCCATAGCCCATGCACCCTTGATAAAGATGTCCCTCCCACTCAAGGATCCCAGTATTCTATTCCACAGACGTAGCAAGGTGCAATTTCACATTGACAGCCCATTCATCCAAACAGAAAAGTCTTATCTGATTGTATTAAACAACGTCAAACTCACTAACATTGCAGCTGTACGAAAAGCTTGAATTATCCTCTTTCTATCTGCAAAGTGTTTGTTTCATAAAAATCCACTGTAGACATGTTATGAGCTACTTTCCTTCCTTGCAGGTGATTAAGTGTTGCAGTTTGGAAGTGCTCGTTAGATATCACTCAACTGCCCTGGTAGCACCTGTTTTGAATTTGCACATAATGCAGGAGGCAGGAGGACGTTGCTTTACTGAAAACGAGTGCTTCCAAACTGATGGCAAGATGGTCTGCAAATGGTCAAGCACAGTCTCACTTACTATTGTTTAAATCCACACACTCCTGCTACATAATCTAACACTGGTGACACACAAGCCTGGTATAGTTTGGAGTAGGTAGAGAAACCAATATCCCTCAGGTTCTTTGTTTTAGCTATGACGCCCCCTAGTGCTTATTTTCTATTATGAAATGCATACCATATGCTCATCCAAATAGAAGCCCAGATATTTATAGCACTTTGTATAATTTAACTTTGACCCTCCAAAATGGAATTGAAAGTCACTTGTGCCGTGCGTTTTTAAAATGCATGATTTCAGTTTTCTTTTCATTAATTGAAAGTCTCAATTTTTTTTACACCAGTTGCTTGTATGTCAGCATTCTTTGTAGGTCAGATTCTGTCTCTGCCATTAAAATAATGTAATCCGCATACAATAAAATGCTGACATGTTCACTTCCACATTTGACTCCACAATTAAGTGGTTTGATTTGATTGGCCAAATCTATCTATAAATGCACCACGTCTCATTCCACACCACCACAGGGAGTGCAGTGTCTGGCCTTGAGTCGGTCGGATCCACGGTTGTCCAGAACCGTCACAAAAGGCATCACAATGCTGTTCTGACATCTGTATAGACATATTTGGGCATGCCTGACAAAGAACGTTGTTCGGTCGGACGCCACCCGAGTTATGCCCGACACACACACACACACACACACACACACACACACACACACACACACACACACACACACACACACACACACACACACACACACACACACACACACACACACACACACACACAGCTTCCGTGAAATTAATAGACACAGTTAAATATTTAAAAATATATATGAAACATGTGAGGAAAACAATGCATGGAGGTACTTACAGTGTGCACTAGCTAAGCATGCACAAGAAATTTGGCATGGACTGATCTAGCGGTTTGCAAGATTATCCCTAGACAAACAAACAAACACAGACAACAGAGGAGACTGTGAAGTGCCAATCAGACGTAGTGTGTTTGGTACTGTAAAACAGTCTTCTCTGTTAGAGCCTCCCATCACTGGAACAGTCTCCCTACAGAAGTAAGAGAGACCTCCAACTATTTGACCTTCAAATTCAACCTGAAGAGGTGGCTAAAAACAAATCAAATCTGTAATCATGAGTAATTCTATTTATCACTGGTGTCATTTCACTCTGCGGTTGTTTTTGTTTTGTTTTTGTCCCCTGTGCAATGTTGTATTGTTCTCGTATTGCATTGTACTGTATGTGTCTTTGTATGTTTAGTTTTACTACCATTTTAAGAGCCTGCTCAGGGACTACAGATGTAAATTAGCTTATGGCTAACACATTTACATGGAAGTGAAAACTGAAATGTTGATTAATGAGTATTGTCTCTGTCAAATAAATATATAAATAAAAATAACGGACGGACGGACGGACGGACGGACGGACGGACGGACGGACAGACAGACAGACAGACAGACAGACAGACAGACACATTTCATTTTACTTTATTTTAATTTGTATTTTACACAAACATGAATTTGGCATAAAATGACAATATAAGCCCAATTACAGTATCTCCTGAGTCGTATGAGCTACAGTAAGTGCTCATAACAAAACCACACCTATACTCCACATCCACAACACGTAACTTTGGTTGCTGGTGTTGATATACTTGGCTTGTTCAGCCACAGAAAGAAACAGATCCAAATCGTACAGGGTCAACCAGTCTAACAGAAGGAATATCTCATAGAGACATGTGATATAAGATGATATAAGACCACTGTGGCACATCTATACATATCATGACATGCATTCAGCAAGAGATGAAAAGTGTTCTTTTAGAATGCATTAGAAAAGAAAACTAAGGCAGCCCAGAAAAGTGCAATTAGACATATTAAGGTCAGGCCATGTCTTGACTTTATGTTGCCACACCTCCAGTTATAGCCACTCCTTCGACTTGTAATGCTTTTAAAAAGCTACATTGTTGCTTCTTAGGATCTCTTGGAGTTAGAGTATAACACAAGTTATGGTTTACATGCTTTGCCTGAGTCATCTAATGGACACAACAGCTCAATGTATACAATTCATGACTATCAAAATGATTGCAAGTGCATCTCCATGTCAAACGCAGAGACAATTCTACAGTTAACTGTGGGCAGCAGCATTCTCACAGAGACTGCTTTCATTTAATAGTAAAATACATTGTACACTGCACATACCACAAAAGATTTAAAAAGCATTTAGTCATTAATGGAATATGGGTCTTTCTGCGCAACCGCCATTTGGACTGCAAAACGTATTTTCATCTAAATGGGCCAGCTTTAGCCATTTGTCACAGAATGACGCAGAGCTTCGAGGTGTGCCGCAAACTACGGTATACCTTTAGACGTTCCTTTTTAGTGGTCACAGTTGTCCCTACCATATGCGTGACCACAGGCATGCTCTCTACTGCCCTTCTCTTGTGAGCGCGGTGCATCAGGATCCTGTACACTCCGGTGATTGAGCTCCGACAGTCTTTACCTTGGTTGTTGAGGATGTGTTCTGACGTGATGCCCAGCGTCTGCAATGCTGAGTTGACCTCCATGTCGTCCTCCTCCAACTCGGCCTGAGAGCTCTCCGCCAGGTAGGAAGGGTCCAGTTTAAAGGGCTCCATGGCTTTGGGAAAGTCCACGGGAAGCAGCCAATCGCAGCCCATCATCTGCTCCACGCTGCAGCGGTCTGATGGCTGCGGCTGGAGGATGCCCCTTATCAGCCGTTGGCATGGCTCTGGCACCCAGGAGGGCAGAAAGAAGGCCCCCTCCAGGATGCATCGCTTCAGCTTGGCCACGGTGTCCGCCCGGAAGGGCATGGTGCCGGTCACCATGAAGAACAGCATCACCCCCAGAGCCCAGATGTCCACAAAGATGCCCAGGTAATGCTCGTCTCGGAAGAGCTCTGGGGCGGCATACGGCGGGGAGCCACAGAAGGTGTTGAGGGTCTCATCGCGCTGACTGAGCGTGCTGAAGCCAAAGTCTCCCACCTTAACGCAGGTGCTGCAGGTGTAGAAGACGTTCTCTGCCTTCAGGTCACGGTGGATGATGTTGTTGTCATGCTGGGGAAGAGCAATATAAGAAACATCCAGGTTTCAGTCTTAGCTTTAGCCTCTTGTGACTATCAGGTAAATCAGACAACTGGCATGAAACAGATATTCAGAATGAATGGCAGTATACATTTGCGTCTAGGTTATGAACATGTCACTCCCTGCAAGCAGCTTAAAGTCCAGGGGAAATATAGAATAAGATTCTACAGGTGTATGCCAGTTATCTGTATGCCTTCCTTGTTTGCTTTTTTATTCTATAGATATATTCTATTTTAAAGTCAAGTTGCACATCTGGGGGGCACAGAGATATTCCCCTGTATACAGTATGTGATCAGATTTTACTGAGAGCCTGTCATCGTGCAACCTCCAGCTTTTCACCAGAGGAGAAAAACTGAATTTATTTATATTTTATCCATATAGAGAGATGACTTCCACACACCCGGTAGACAATTTGGAGCAGGTGCGATGGTGACGAGGCATACAACGTAGGAGAAAGGAGGGACACCCGCACACCACCACTTGTCAGGTTCAAGAGCATTTATTTTAAAGAGCAGAGAGCAACGTTTTGGTCTTGCAACCTTCCTCAGGCTCTTCACATACTAGAGCATGTCTGAAATAAATATCAGAGCTGAAATTGACGAGGTAAATATGAAATAAATGCTTAAACATGTAGCTAGGTGTAATGTTAGAGTCCACAGAAGTGAACCTTTCAAGCCTGTTTTCTCAACTCGCTGTTTTCTGCAAGACATTCATTACTCTATAAGCCACATCTCCAAAACGGGTGGGTCAAACTGAACAACCAATATGTAAATTTGAAGCTATGATTCCCTGCTTTCATATGACATGAAAAAACGAAAATTCAGAAAAATCCATTGGCAGTCCCTCAGTCAAATTTGGCCACATATGTAGACTGGCACTCGCAAGGCTGTTGTCAATAACCCTGGCAACAAGGGGAAGGCTGGACACTTCATGTGGGTCACGTCAATGAGGATGTGACTAGCTTTTCATGTTTTCGGCATGGTGTGTTTGGTGTTTCTATTCAGATGTTAATTGATGTGTTAGTTGATGTGCATTAGACCACCTACATTCTGGAGGATAAAACATAATACATATTCATAGATCCTGGGATAATAAATTAACAAAGGTAGAGCAATAATATATCAAAGCTCAGGTCTGCAAAAATGTCTGTGGGGTGGGCAACAGGAAGCAAACAGCTTGAGGTAGCCAACAAGTTGTCTTTTATCTAAAGCTCTGGGGTCTGATTAATAGATTATTAAATCCCTCCCATGGCCTTACCTCTGCTGTGAAAATGTCCAATGTTGTCAAGTTGTAAAGCTGCTTTATAGATTTTTTTGTACATTGTACATTCATTGAAGTTTTTTCTAAGGATTTAAAGTACACATGGATGAAACAAAATGTGGCGCAGCAGCTGACCATGTGCTTGACAGCAGAGAGGATCTGAGAGAAGACGATCTTGCAGTCAATGTCAGAGAGTTTCCCCTCTGTAGTGATCTTGGTGTAGAGCTCACCACCGCCTGCATATTCCATTACCAGGTGTAAACGTGACAGTGTTTCCACCACCTGGGAAGGAAGCAAGGGAACATGTTTAATGATCGGAACATCAGAATCAACCATTAAGTGATACAAGATCATCATGAAAGCCCTGACAACACATACATTTCACACATAACAACATAACATAACATCAGCAGAATTTGGGTTGTGTGTGTATAACCTGTGTATGTGTTTCTCTGTGCCTATTAATGTGTGTGTGTGTGTGTGTGTGTGTGTGTGTGTGTGTGTGTGTGTGTGTGTGTGTGTGTGTGTGTGTGTGTGTGTGTGTGTGTGTGTGTGTGTGTGTGTGTGTGTGTGTGTGTGTGTGTGTGTGTGCGAGTGTAACCTCATAGAGGCGTATAATGTTGGGATGGTGCAGTGTCTCCATGCTGGAGATCTCTCTGGACAGCAGCCTCTGGGTCTTCTGATCCAGCTTGGTCTTGTCCAGGATCTTTATGGCCACTTTATCTGGGGACGGAGAGAGAGGACACCAAGGTCAATGGTCATGGACACACAGCAACGTCAAATTACCATTGGACTGAGTCACAAGGTTGACTCGAGAGTCAAGACAGCGTTGTCAGGTAAAATGTACCCACTTGAAGCCTTTTGTTTGTGAATGAATGTTATTTTGACCAATATCATTTGGTCTGGTTCAACCATTACTGGTTGACAGGTGGTACTCACTGAGGGTCAGAAGGTCACAATTCAACTTCTCCCCTGAGCATGAGCTATTAGTTCAGTGATAAAATCATAGCACTAGCAGAAAGGACCAGGGTTTGAATCCGGGATCTGGATGGGACATGAAAGTTACATAGTGTAGCTTTAAGCCCTTTTGTAGTACCGCACATGGAAATAGATAGCTTTGTGAGCTTCTTGATCTACTGTTTTCGCTAAAAAGAACAATTTAGGAACATTTAGAAAAATGTGAAAATGTCTGTGTACAAGCTCTACAAGCTCACATGCGATTGCGATGCAAGTTTCGCTTTAAAAAAAAATACGGTAAATAAATACAAATAAAGGTAAATAACAATTTAGAAATAATTTGAAAATTTGCCCAAAAATAGGAATGCCAGGATTTTAATATTATTAATAAATTCAGATTGTGTATGTATACTTTAGTTTGTTTGATTTCGTTTTTTATTAATTTTATTCGCTGCATATATTTCATTATACAACTTTAACAGGCCTGAGGACATGAGGCATGCAGCATTTTCATTTATTCAGCACTTCAAAATAATTTCTTCATCCAGTTCTCTGGAGTAAACACATCATTGTCCCTGAGGCGACCAGGCCTGACACTGCGGCCTGGATAATTTGATTGAGGATAAGCTGTCCTCAGAAACTAATTTCTTGATTATGTTCTTTCAAAGGGTCCATTCTCAGTATTATTCGCATTTCAATTGGAACATTGCTTTTGCGTAAAGTTGTTAAATTGTAATCATTTCAAGGCTGAGCACAATAAATTGTAGGTAAATTGAGAATCAAGACTGAACACAAAAGGGTTGCTTGGCACCTGGAATTAATGTAAACCCATCCACTTTAAAATGCATGACTGACCTTGATGTGACTGCTTTAAAGTTTAAAGGACAGGTAGCGAGATGCTTTAAAGTCTTTGTAGATCAAAACACCTTATGAATGTCAACTTCAATGAAACTGGTTTCAAAACGTATCGCTTTAAATGATTGCTACAGAGGAATAAAAGAGAAAAGATCATGAGAGGTAAAAAGCTGTTGAGATATCTAATTGTGCTCTTGCATGTATTATTAACATGGGCATTAGGCTCCCTTTCAGCTCCACCACAGCTTTCAGTGGCAGCATTCAAAATGCACCCAAGCTCATATTGTTTATGGAAGGCCAAGCGAGACAACACACATGCGCACAAGCCCGTAGATCTGTGTCTATACACGAAGACGTGTGCATGCATGTAAGCTCACACATGCACAGACATACCGTATACTGGGAAGTGGGGACACATAATATGTGTCCCCACTTCCCAGTATCGATGCATGTGTATCGCACCCACGCACGCACGCACGCACGCACGCACGCACGCACGCACGCACGCACGCACGCACGCAGGCAGGCAGGCAGGCACACACACACACACACACACACACACACACACACACACACACACACACACACACACACACACACACCTAGCTCTCTCTCACCTCTCTCTCTCTCATTCTATATAGTTCGCTCTCCTCCTTTGATGAGGCATGCAGCAATTTTAGCCGTCGCTACGGAAACCGGAGATCTCTAATCAATCCATCTGTTCAAGGGCAGTAGACAATCTGTCTCTTTGAGGCTGAATCAGCCCCCTGGCCCAGGCCCACACTGCTTATTAGTACACTCACTGCTATATCAGGACGTACAGTAATTGTTTGCACTGCCCATTGATGAAAAAAGCGCATCGGTCAAACTCAAATTAAATTAAATTACTTTAATGTGAGAATCAGTCAGAGAAGAGAAAACAAATGGGGGGAGGGGGAGATCCTGACAATATTTATTATTTTCAGGAGGAATGTGTGTCATAATGACCACTATTCAATAAGACTCAGTATCTTAGCCACTTAAACCCCTGGCATCACTATTCTGGGAGGGAACATTATAATTGGCAAACATTCGGGAGAAAACAGACATACATTTGGCAAACATCTACAAGCTAACAATGCGTTTCAGTGGGACATGGGTGTGTATGTTTGTGCATTGTGAGATTCATAATAATTTCCAAGTCTTCGCTCAGAGAAATGGGAGCTATAAATATTCATAGCCGTGCATAATCGTCATGCCAACTCACACATATTGACACCTTTTCTCTAGTGCCAGTTACACAATGATTGTAAACCAGAATCAGGCGAACGTTGAAAGGGAAAAATTATCAACCACATGCAAGTACTTTCGTCTAATTGAGAAGGATACAAGACCAAGTGCCTTCCCTTACACACTGACGTTAGATCAGATGGATAGACTGCTCGCCATCATTTGAATTACGTGAACCAGTACAGATTTCTTTCATAAGAAAAAGGTTACAGCTCGCAGCACATTTCAGTGACGACAACGAGGAATGGTATATACGCAGTTACTTGCTCAACTGTGCAACATATTCAACCAGCTCAATTAACTCAATTTGTCAGGGTAGAATGGCAACTGTGTGAATGTATGTTGACACTTGCAGATAAAGTGGCTGCAATCAAAGCCAAACTTCGGGATATTTTACATATTCCAAACATTAGCGGGGATTTTGGGAGAGACTGAGAACGTACATCTCCCAATTGCATAAATGAAGAATAGAACAAACAAGTGAAATTATTTTCATTACAAGGTACACCGATTCCCAGTTACAAAATATAGTCAAAAGAATAGAGGAGCAAAGGAAAAAGTCACATACTGTAACAGGAAAACAATATTAAATATCCCCATGCAAATATAAAGAGATTTTATTATATTTTATTTTTAGTTGAGCATGTGGTCCTGATGTTAAACATTGCATTTCATCAATGTAATGTCGTTTCTTGCCTTTGGTGAGTGCATGAATTCCCAGTTTGACATGGGAGAAGTTGCCACAGCCGATCTCCCCTCGCACCTTGTAGAAGCCGATTCTTCTGCCCACCGTTAGCTCACGGACCACCCTGTCAATGGCATAAAATAAATACCATCTGTAGAAAGCCAGTGTAAAGCTAATTTCAATAGATACATTTATAATATTAATCATGACATTTTCTTAATTGTAATGTAATTGTTAGGCATTGTTATGATAATTGTTGGTTAAATAAAAACATAGGCGGGCAGTATGTTGTGTGCGGACATTCCCTTCTTGTTCATTATTTCTGATTATATCCCATTTATATCAACCAAACTAAATTAATGTATAACAGTTGATATATATATAGCCTATTTTTATTTTGCACAACACCATTGTAGTTGACAAAGTATAAAATAGAGAGCTTAACCACATGAACACTAGTGTTCCTGTTCTGGGGGCAAACATTCACCGAAAATAGTAGATCTGCAAGATCACAGCTTGTCGATGAGCTATTGTCAGCGAAGAAACTTGATGTAGTCCTGGGGGATCTCAGTCAACTAAGACTAAGTATAGAGGATTTAGCTGATAAGTAATAAGTCAGACTAATCGAGTCAATAAGGGGAAACAATCATTCGATTTTTTTTGCATTGATTCGTTGCTGTATGGTAGAGTATGTTAATACAATAACACTAGCACATGTGCAGTGGTTGGAGGTGGTCTCCCTACTCTTCCATTGAGAAATGTAGACCCTAGTGAAGGGTATAGGACACCTACTGGTGGACAACTAGTGCTGCCTGAAGCTCATAGAACAATATCTCCCCTGAAGTAAGCATGCCCAATTACAAGGGCACTTGCAAAATTTCGTCTCTCATGTGGGAGACACAGGTTCGAATCTCAGAGTAAAACATGGATCACAGATGTAGCTCAACCCACCTCTCGTCCTGGCACATGTCCAGGTTTAGCCTCTCCAGTGGAGTGAGTTGGCGGGTCGATGCTCCTTCATCGTCTGTGTTGATATCTGAACTGTCCTGGCGACTCCAGCGGCTGTACCTCTGGCCACCAGTTCCCCCGGCCGTGCCTCCAAGTGAACCCCGGACAGAATCCACAGTTCCCACTCCTGAAACTGACTGTGAACCAGTCATGCCTGCTGCTGTTGCTGCTGCTGCCCCTAACCCCCTGGAGCCTGCTGTCCCTACCCCAGCAGGGATACTTCCAGAGGGGCAGACAGCAGTCATCCTGCGAAGGATGCCCAGCGTGGAACAGGGCTTATCTCATGGCTGGGATCGGTGGAACGCCTGCGGATTTTCAGAAACAATTATAATTTAAGGACTTGGCAGAGGCTCCCTATCCAGAGTGACAAAGTGCTAGGAAGGAATAAGTGCCATCATGTACATTAGTCAAACAACAGCAGGGCAAGTTGCAGAGGAATTACAGTGCTAGGACAACAAGTAATATTCTAAAAAGTAACAAGTAAGCAACATACCAAGCATTTATTTAAATAGAAAGAATATAAATGTTGCAAATAGTGGATTGAAAAAGAAGAAGAAGGAAAAAAAATGTAAGTTTCCTTTATTTGAATTTTATTTCATGACATCCTTTTTGGAGCTGTGCAGACTTCTCTGATGTACAGTGATTGGCATGTGCCTGAATGTGCTCTAGACATGGTCTTTCAAGTCTGCTTCCTTGAACAGGTTTACTTGACAGCGAAGGCAAAGCAAATAACAAATGAACAAAGCTAATACATGCTTTAGCACTACAATTGTACTCAACTGTGACACAAAATATTATGGAGGCATTAGGGTTTCTGTTCATATAGACATTATGTTGTGCATGTATGTACAGAACTGTAACACATACTGTAGGCTATGTGGTGTCACTTGTGAGATTATTAATAGCTAATTTAGCCCAAATGTACTCATCGACTATTACAACTTTTTACAAGTACAACATGGACAGAGTCAGAGTGCCAGACTTACCTTCAGTTGTAATAGCCATTCAGCATGTAAATCTATTCATTTTCCTCCTCCGAGTTGTATATCTGTTTAGGTCAATGAATGAGCAACTGATAGATCCAATCCAAACAGAAACAGAGGGAAACTTCAAATGGGGCGAACCTCCAACCTTAAACCACCCAGTGTCCTTCTTGCCATATAAGTCAAGGGCAGTTTGTTGTCTGATGATTGAAGCAGAAGTGTTGATGCCTTGGAAGCAACGCGGCCAGCTTCAACGTCATTCTTTCCACCATCATAAAGGGGAACAGCCAGGAGATGGAAACGTATGCTGAGAGGCTCAGCGTCATCTGTTGAGCCCTCACATCAGAGCTCCGCAGGGCTTTGATAGGCTCGTTGAGACTCCGGGGTATTAATAGGCCACAGGTTGAGAGGGAAAGGGTGGGGGGAACACAGGAGGAGGACGAGGTCGGATGGAGTGGCTAGGGTGGGGGGGACACAGGAGGAGGAAGAGGTCGGATGGAGTGTGGCTAGGGTGCAGCCACGGGGCCTTAAAGGGTGGGGGGGACACGGGAGGAGGACGAGGTCGGATGGAGTGTGGCTAGGGTGCAGCCACGGGGCGTTTAGTGGGACAGCCTGAAACAAAGCACACGGTAAAGCACAAGATGAAATGTGTTATTTAATCAAGCGTGAGAAACTGAAGTAGCACAAAGAAGCAGACCTAAGTTTCAGATCTGAGATTACATAAATCAGATCAGTTCCAAATATTCACTGGCATATCATGAGACAACACACTACCCTGCACAGCAATATACTTGAATTACACTTTACAGATGGAGTGCCATGATTTTTTCTGCTCTAGCATGATCATCAGGTATTCTTATTATATCAAAAAAGTGTACAGTATTGCCTTTGCGGATGCATGCGTGCGTACTCTGCGTACATGTGTATGCTGGTGCTAACGCCTATAATTATGACAATTGAATGCTGCAAAGGAACAGAGTTCTTCTAACAATGTCCTCAGCAAGGAAAAAAGGCTTTAACCTTATTGCAATGTAGCTTACTTAACACTGCATGTATAACTCAGCAGAACTACTGTGAGGTCAATCCGCATTTCACTGAAATATGTAATGGCTTCACTGACCATACTGTTCTGTCAGAACAAAAAAGTTAATTATGCAATTGATCGATTGAATCATTGCAAACATTCATAAACTTTGTCTAAGGGATTTATGTTGAATCAATTTGGGAAGATGTTACAGCATTGAATTCAGGCACATAAATTGACAGTGCAGGTATAAGTAAGCAGTAAAAACACTAATCTCTCAAGAAAGATCAGCAGAAACTGTCAGCACCACTGCCCTAAATATGTAGTGTTATTGTTAGTAGGAATAAACACAGAAGCACCCAGGAGGAAGTGGACTAAGAAAGGGGAGGGGCCAAACTGAGTTCCTGTTTCTACATATAAAATCACACCTGTGTGAAGTGAGGGGCGCTCTTATCATCATGACGTGACATGTCTATTTGCTCTAATTGTCTATTGCTTCATTGTTAATTTGTGTGGGACAATACCCATTTGCTCACAATGTTTGTTTGTGTTAGGACAAAAATCTACTATAGCTGAATATAGGAGGGGCTAGCACCCCTTAAAAATGAGGTGGTGCCCCCATAGTCAAAATAAAGGAAAGGAAAAAGGAAAAAAAATATTTCTCCCCATTTTAAGGGGCGCTAGCCCCTTCTATAAACAGCTTTTGTCCCCACATGTCTCAAGATTTGCCATTGACCACGGTAAGAGAATTCCGGTCAAATGTCGGCTAAATTTTGTTCCCGCCCGTCTCAAGTTTTGCCATTGACGATGAACGGAGAAATAACGTCAGAATTCTGCTTTTTATGATGTAAATTAAACATCAAAACATTAAACGCCATTGACATTGAAGGGAAAATGTACTTCATATGTAAACGAGCAAATCAGTTAACCAATCACAGGCAACAGGCATTCTGATTGGCCAGTATGAGATGATGCATGATGATGTACGATGACAAGAGCACCCCTCATTTCACACAGGTGTGATTTTTTTTAAACCAATTGGGTTCCCAGATTGATAAAGCACTAACTGAGCATAATACCACTGTGCTCTCTCGCTACACTCATTGTCATTGTTAATACGTAATCCTCAACTAGAATAAAGGCACACAAACATGCTTGTTCAGTGTCCATCACCAAGCAACCAGGTGGAATGTTAAACCAGCGGATCCTAAACATAAACCTATCAGGAGAATTGACAATTCTATAGGCCCACCCTAGAGATACGCTAAGCCCCTGTATATCCAGTGATCAATGTCTAGCTTTGCAATTCACTGATCACACTATTTAATAGGGTGGGTAGGCTACAGTATAATAATATTTGAAATACATTTAGGGCTCCATCTTGCGCCACCCTTATCCCTTATCCCTAAACGTATTTGCCATGTTTTACTATTTTGAAAAACACATAATAGTTAAACTAGCCGATCTACATCGAGACATTGTGAGCTTGTAGATCGACTATTTTAACTATTTTAAAAGGTTTTTTAAAATAGTAAAACATGGCAAATTAGTTTAGGGATAAGGGTTAAGGGGTGCCGTGAGATATAGCCCTTTAGTTTATATTCACTGTCACACAGTTCACACAGACTGCCCTCCTTTAAAAAATAACTGCCATTTTACTTTAAAACATTTAATAAAGGGTGAATGCATAGTACAAAATGTGTCCGCTTTTAAAAGGCACAGGTCAGTGTGTTCTTTTCATTAGTATATATTTTTGTAAGTTGCGAACAGTTTTTTTTAGAGAAATGTGCATGGTCGCTTTTTATCAGCCGACAAATGATGATACATTGTGTGTTCCCAGCCCTCCAGGTCTTCAAAAAGTCCTGAAGTCTGAAGAATGCTTGTTAAGCTTCATCCAGACAGACAGAGTTCCTGTACGAGGTTGTAATACATGCCAGCACGTATCACTGTCGTCTGTGGAGGATGACAAAATACAAATGAATGCAAAGTCCAAGCTGAGAGTCTTGTGTGAACAATGTTATGGAAACAAAATGGAGGTAGAAAAGTGGAGGTTTAGGTTTGGGAGACAGGCAGCAGTTTGGTGATCTGGGCTTGAGGAAATGAGTGCAGCTAGGCCACTTATATAGCCTCCCACACCTGTGCGTGGCCAGGGAACAACCTGCCATTCAATCAGGCTTGATTGGATTGATTTGGTGTCGGTGCCTCTCCATGAGCCTTTTGACACAGGTTGTATGCATTTGTCATGATCAGTAGAATAACGCAAAAACATTGACATTTTTGCAAAAAAGCAAAATAAAAAACACTAAACAGCTACCCATCAAACCAAAACCCGCTGCTAATGGTTACATCAAAGAAAGGTTTCATTTATATTGAGTAGGTTAACACGTATATAACTTAATATAATACCACTTAAAGTCAAAGATGGAGCCTGTGTATCATAACCTATGCACTCATCATCACATGATGAATATACTGTCCTTTACTCTTTTCATGCACTCACATAAAAGACGAATGCGCAGAGCTGTGTATCTTTGTGCTATAGTGGAGGTCTCTAGCAAATCCTTTCCCCTGTGATCAATGCTTAGATATTCATGGCAGAAAGGAACAGGAAGCTATGAAGGTGTTTGAAGGATGTTGGAACAGCAGAGGACTCACAAAAGCAAAGGACTTTGATACAGCCCGGCGGGCCCCAGACGCTCTCAATGGGTCTCATTTATCAATATCTTTGTAAAAATGTTTGAAAATGCATCAATGGATACGATTCATACGAACTAACAAATTCCACTGTTATGCTATCAGACACAATATGTGTTCATATCCCTTCACATATATGAATAGGCCTACTAATAAATCATAAATGAAAAGCGAGTACAAATAATTTTAGATTAGCATAAGTTGGTGTCATTAAAATACCATAAGAACCTTGGAATTCCTTTGTTGTCAATGTAATGAGGAAAAACAAGTTTGACATCCAAACGTCCTCTTGTCTCTTAAACATCTGCATATGGATGTGGAAAAATGCTTTGTAAAGTTGTGAAACCATTCATTCATTAATTTGTGAAAATGCAATGCAATGCAACACGATATGTGAAGACCAACAAACTCACATATGGCTTAATTTGGTGGGCACGGTGGCAACAGGGCGAGCAGGGTACATCGCAGGCACATGGAAGGACAGAAATCAGCTAGTCATGATGGAGGTGCGGGCAGGTATTGAGGAGTCTAAAGAGTTAAGTCTTAAAAAGACAAAAGAGTGGCTGCACACACTGATAGCCAAAGTGCCGATTATTTATTAGGATGCAGAGTAAAAACCAACGTTTCGGCAGTACAACTGCCTTCTTCAGGGTATGAGGTATTAGGTATTGAGGAGTAACAGACCAGTAGGGAGCATGGACAAGGCGGGAGGGTGTGCTGAACAGGAAGATGTCCTGGTCTGAGATGTGGCAGGCAGAACACCACACCAGCAAATCATGGTCATGGTTCAAGTTGTTTGATGTCCTTTATATCCCAAGAGTGACTCTCCAACATGTTCTCTGTGCCCCAGAAAAAGTTCACTCTAGTATAACATATCCAAAGAAGCTGCCTGGTAACCCTGCGGGAGGGCCACTGCTGTTGGCAGAATGAATAGGTGATCAATTGACAGACAGTAAACGAAGCCTTCTCCAAAGCAGTGGCCAAGAACAGCGACAATAAGCAACTGTGAATGTGTTAAGAGCAACATAGCCGTTGTCAGGGCTGGAGAGCAGCCGCAGTCACAGTCAAAGCTAGCAGCCGGCCTTCTCACCTCAGCGTCGGACTGGGAGCTGCGACGTGGGAATGCAACGCAACTTACTTGAGGCCAGATGTTGAGCTACTCAAAGAACTGACAGTTCCCTAGGAAGATCATATGGAGGAGCTGGCAGCATGCTACTTGACATCACGGAGGCTGCAGAGCAGTGGCGTGCACAGATAGACACTAGGCGGTGCTAGAGCACCACCTGCCCTTGCCCTCTGGACAGCAATGTGACCTTTTTTTCGTACAGTGTAGCCTACAGTATGTGCACCATGGTGACATTGATCAATTCTTGATTCAAAAAAGCTTTGTTCTAATATATTATTAATGCCCCAAAATCTATAAATCTCACACAATTAAGGCAACCAGCCGGTTCCACGCACTGCACAAGGTGCCCTTTTTTCACTTGAGCACCTGCCCCTCTAAATGTGAGAAGG
>NC_136793.1:25348337-25415837 GCF_951216825.1 Electrona antarctica
ATCCTTCCCCACCCGTTCTTCCTCTTCGATGTCTCCCTTTTGACTGATACCTGTCCATTCAAACTCTAGACGGGCCCGCCCCAAAGTTAGTAGTAGAGATCTCAACAGGCCGAAAATTAAGGCCCGGCCCCAGGTCTGGGCCCTCATCAAACCCTGTACACTCAAGACACTGCCCCCGCTGCTCCATATGGAGCTGACCTGTTCTGACATTCCATATGTTGATCTGACCTCATCATTCAAACCCTGTACACTTAAGACACGCTCCATATATGGCCAGACCTCATCAAACCATGTACACTCAAGACACGCTCCATATATGGCAAGACCTCATCAAACCCTGTACACTCAAGACACTGCCCCCACTGCCACCCTTAGATCTCCATATATGGATCTGACCTGTTCTGACATTCCATATGTTGATCTAACCTCATCAAACCCTGTATACTCCATATATGGCCAGTACAGAATTCATTCCATATGTTGATCTGATCCCCCATCCCAAAGCACCAGGGCTCGCCCAGTAGTCTGCCGTCACCCAGGCGGATGCGTGCACGCGATCTCACCCTTTAGGGCGAGGTTGCTTCTCGCCCTCAGGGCGTCTTACTAGTGGTAATAGTTTAATATCATGCTGTACATTCAACAAAATGATTATTGTCCTTGCTCAGTACCTTAGAAAATCATCTGTTGACCATAAAAGGTGATTTTATCTTTGAACAACTATGTGGGGAGAATATAATACTGTTTTTAACCATTGACCGATCCATGAATAAACTGGCAAGGCTCTGTTCATAAAAATCTGGGTGCCTTTCCATTGTTATATAATCTTGAAAAATTATCAAAAGCTTTTGTTTCCATTGTGTATGCTGTCTGAACTAATACTATGTACTGAACTATTATAGGCCTACCATGTAAAAGTCCTAGTGATGATAACATGCCACACTATTTGGTTTCAATGTGTTCACAAAGATGTCTCTCTATAGCCTGCCACTGCTACACCATAATGACATGTTTTTTTGTAGTTTGGGATTTGCTAACCTTGCTAGAATCTACTTAATCACTTGACCCCAACAGCAACACCCACTATTCTTTGTCAAGAATACATAGATCTACATGTATAAGCTCACATCATCTGTTTATTTCAGTGGAAGGAAACAAAAGCAGTACAGTTGCAACTTGGTTCGTTCACTATGAATAGAGGGTTTATTTGAGACAGTGGTATAGCCTAATACTTTCTTAACTGCACTTTTGTCAATTACTGTATAGTGCAACTCTGATTGCCTGGAGGATAATTGTATTAATGAACAGCTTGGTTCTGATGGTGGAAGTTTGGGATGACGGCTAAATAGTCGAAAACAAGATTAATGACACAGGCCATCCCTGGACTGGACCTTGACTCAAGTGTCAACTAAAGTAGAGATTAGAGAAATGCAGGTGCCACTTAGGCTATCATTTACCATGTCCATACAAAATGTCAAAACTGAAACAAAGCTAGATTCCAATGTTTTAACAGTTCTCTACCTACATAGAAAAAGACAACCCTCAATAAAAATGACTTAGCATTGCTCATCTTTACATCCCTCCCCTGTGCCCAGACTGCCAGGGATTTGGCTTTCCAATCCAAAGTGATGCATTGCAGCCAAGTTAGTGGATCATCACCGAATCAAAATACTTTAATATGGATTGACAGAAAATAGATACTAATAGATATACACCGACTCCTAGCCGGCAAATGTTTAATCTTTAGAACTGAATTCACGGGCTATTAGATATTTGGCAGTTGGCAAGTCATGGTGGTGTTATTGGCCATAATACCAAGTCCAATTGGCCATTGCTTGTGGAAGGCAGTTTGACACACGTCGGGGACTCGGTTCCTAAACGGTAACATAGACCTTCCATTATGTAGCTTTATGTTGATGAATTAAATGAAATAATTAATTGACAGTTATCAGTTCAGATATCTCAGTAGCAGGCAATTTCTTCACTGGGCAGCGTTTATTTCTAAATTCATTTGCTAATTGCTCCCAAGAGTCCCAACTATTTCCCACTTACAACAGAACAAAGTCTATACAAATTGATTAATCTTACCTTTACTGCGTTAATCGTCGCTGCCTCACTGTTGCACGGTGACATTGAACCGTGTTGCTGCCGTGATCAAGCCTGTGAAAGGAAATCTCTTGACTAGCAGACGCAGCGACCAATAGGCATCGACCGGCGGTGTGAACCGTCTTTGATTATCCAATGAGCGGAAGGAATTAAAGATCGGAGGGTGAGGTCTAATAAGATTATTGTTTTCAGCACCACAGGAGCTATCCAAGTTGCTAGGCGGTGATCTCGCTCCCCTGGTAGCATGTCCACATTAAACATAACATAACAATGTAGGCATATGTTCAATAAACTTATGTACCAAAAAGCCCCCAAAGATATCTTAAAAGTTTTATACAAAGCTGTAAAGTAGACCTGTAATATTAATACAATCCATGTGATAGTACCAAATAACAAATCCCACATAATTGGACAGACATAACTAGCAGTTGCATACTGTATATGGAAAAGAGAATGGAGACGCTTAATGCTGTGTTAATGCACACACAATTATTATAATAGTATTTTATTCATTGTTCTGTACAAATACAAGATCAGCATCTTGAATGTTAGATAAACCTATAAAAACAAAACCGAGTCCAGTTCTTCCGAAGCCTATTTAGTGAAAACAAACATTATACATTGTAATAAATTCATTATAATAGTTAACACAGGAAGACACATTTGTTTCAGGGGGAAAGAGATGACCAAGTCATTAGAATAAACTCAACAACATCTCTTTCACAGATAGATGAAGCCAAATCTAATCTAAACTGAACCATGTAAGGAAGTAAAGCTCAAAAATGCCAGAAATAAATCTAAAAACAAACTGAGGAAACCGTGTGCAAAAAAATATAATTTAACCCAGACTCCATAGTAGGAGATGGGTTGCGCAATAAAGCCTAACTTATAACGTATGAATAACAGATATTCACACAATCTGCATTGAAAATCAATTATTTACAGGAAGTGACGTCGCATGTCAAAGCACAAATTGGGCGTACATGTAAGCCTTTCAGTGTGATGGTCACAGCAAGACATTCTGAAAGTGAAATAATGTATTCCACATGCAGTGTTCCGAGAGGAGAATAAAACATCAGCATCACCGCAAACCACTTAGGACTGAGCGTTTGGACAATTGCACAGTAGCATCTTTTTATATGCGTGTCATACTTAACATTACCCACTTGTTGAAATGCTTCACTATGTGCGAGCTGCGATCCCTGGCTGGCTGTCTCTACGACAGCACGAGTCTTTTAATTTTTTTTAAGCCAATTGGTCGTCTCATACTTCCACAGCTTCCACGGCTTGCTCCGCTTCCTCGATTCTCACCTCCTCCCCCTCGTCTATCTCCACCTCCACCTGATGGCTCTCCACGGCCTCCTCCGTGGTCACGTGCACCACCTGGATCTCCACGCCAGCCTGCTTCAGTCTCTCCATGTCCTCCTCGCACATCTCCTCGTCCACAACCACCGTCGTCGTCGTCGTCTCGCCCATCTCCATCACGTCGTCCACGGGCTCCACAGTCACGTGCTCCACCTGGATGTCGTCGTCCAGCAGCACCGTCTCCTCCTCGCCCTCCAGGGACTGCGTCGCCGCTGCGAGGTCAGCGGCCGCGTCGGCGGACAGCAGCTTGCTGTCGGTGATGCCATGGACGTCTCGGAGGTGCGCCTGCAGGTCCTTGGGGTGCGTGAACCACAGGTCGCACATGGTGCAGTGGTTGGGTTTCACCCCCGTGTGGCTCACCAGGTGGTTCTTGAACTGCTCCCAGCTGTTGAAAATGCTGCTGCATACCTGAGGGCAGTCGAGGGGGTAACATGGTGTTGCAACATCATTTTGTGCTCAGGAGGATTCAAGTGGGGTTGATGTGTTTATGAAAGATATACATCGACATGACATGTACTTGATATTAGAACTGATTGAAGATGTTCCCGGAATCATAAATGAGGTAGAACTTAACACATTTACTACAATGTTTAAATTAATGAGTGTGGGGGACGAGGGGGTTTAATAACTTCAGCATGATATTGACTCTTGATTCCCCCCCCACCCCCCACCCACGTTTGTTGCGGAAATCAAAAGACTAATTCATGAGGCATAGTACTATCAGTATTACCACATCATAGTATAATGATATCCATCCAATACATGTTGGGCCAAAAATCTGTTCTCTTGCGAAGCCTCACCTGGCATTCGTATAGTTTCTTCCGTCCTTTCTTGGCTCCGGCACCATTTTGACATGCCGCCATATGGCACTTAAGTGTGCTGTTCCGTGCAAACCGCTCACGGCAGTCTGGACATGCATAAGGCTTCTCACCTGAAAACAGAAATGAGGAATTAGAAAGATGAACCCCAATGTTGCCAGAGATTCAGGTGACCAGTTTGCTTTTTCTTCATAGTTTTAAGGGGCGGCTCACCAGTGTGCTTTCTTAAGTGCTCTTTGAAGTGGCCAAAGTGGTCAAACTGCTTGTCACAGTATTCACACACGTGTACTCTCTTCTGCTGGGGTCTCTGGTTCCGGGACAGCTCCTCTGCTTCGTAATGCAACGTGTTTATGTGTTGTTTCAGGGCCCCCTCTCGTGTGTACGCTTTACCACAGTGATTACACACATAGGGCTTTCCACCACTAAGCTGCATGCCGCTGTGGGTCTTCAAGTGCTGCTTGAGATGATAGTAAAGCTTGAAGCTGCGGTCACACTGGTTGCAGCGGAACATGTTATCTACTTGGGAGATCTGGACCTCTACAACCTCAACGTTCTCCAGGACCTTGGAGGCAGCCACCGTCTCCTCCTCGTATATAATCTCCTGGTAAGGAAAACAACAAAGACATTTAGGGATTGGGTTTTGTGCAAATAAGTGAAAAGTCATACATTTGATCTACTATATTGGACAATATGGCAAGAAGCAGTCAAATGTAATCAACCACACATAATAGATTATATAGACAAGACAGAATAGATAAAGATTATATTATTAGTAATGTATAATATGATATTATTGTAGTTATTATTTCTATTTATTACATGGCTTGGTTGAATGCTTGATTCCGATTGGTCAATCGCAGAATTCAGTGGTGTGTTATTTCTTGATAACAGACCGTTCCGCTCTATAACAGACCGATGCCTAATCAAACCCTCGGAGCATCTGCTGGGCCCGCTTGATTTACTGCCGTTTCCAGCATGACAGCTATGTAAACCCACACACAATGACATTTACAGCTAAACATTGCTCTCAAAAATGTTTTTGATAACATTTGAGCGAGAAGTAGACAAGCAGTACCCGGAAATGGATTCTATTCGATCAACTCACTTTACTTCACTTATGGAATACTTTCATTACCGCAAGCAAGGACATTTCTTGTTTTGTTGTGTTTTGGGTCAATTTATTAATTTATGTATAGTAGCCATATAATAAGCGGAATAATATCTGCCTAGGTGGTCATTGTCGGGAGATAATTCACCTTCATGGTGATTAACCACCTCCGCTTCGCGTCGGTGGTTAAACTCCCTGTCGGACACCTACGGACAGCTGAAATTCAAAACTGGCCCCCGTCAATAAAGTCTGTGTGCCCCCCTCCACCCGCCCATACTGTATATGTTTTTCCCTTTTTACTTCCTTTATACGATGATTTATTTTATAGAAGTGTATATTTGTATGTCTGCTGAATTGAAAATGGTGGACCCTGTTGTAAACAAGTGTAATGCTTTCTCATGGTGTCGTCCATAGTAACAGTTTTTGTGTTGACGTGTGCTTTCCTTTGAAATGTATCCATTCTGCATACTGTGAAATAACATTTTCAATCAATCAATCAATGTCACAAAATAATTCAGGAACAAAATGAACACCCGCCAAGCGCCAATAGGATGTAGATTTAGTCTTGGGCCTGTACATCTCATACTCAGCTACTGACATGTAATTAAATTAGGCCAACTTCCTGAATTGGCTGAAATGGCTACAGAGATACTAAGTACAGCCACTGCTATGCGTGCAATGTGTGTTTGTATCCATTTGTAACACGAGATCTGTGCGCCACTTACTTCACTGCCAAGACCAATCAGACAGGTAAATTCAAGGGATCACAACGGTATAAGGTGTCTTTAAACAAGTGTGTCCGAAGACAGTCGGCAAGTGAGCAAAATCATTGAGCCAAGTTGATCTTATAACTTTAACTTGGTCATGTCGCAGAGTGACGAAAATAAAAGTAAAAGACAGAATCTGTCTACAGTGTGACCAAGGCTTTTTTTAAAGTAATTACAAATAACTTTACGCATAAAGCATGGCTGGTGTTGTGAAGTACTGAAAACAAGAGAATCCGCAAACCGCCTTCAAAGCTCCCTAAATAGGTTTATTAGGCAGAGTACAACCTTTTGACCTGTTCAAGGTCTTTGGCAAATAGAAATGGCTATGTTCAGTATATTTGTCATGGTTATCCAGCACCAGCCAAAACACGTACACCCTCCTGGACTGCACTTGTGTTGTGATGTAACGATAGTGGGGAGTAATCAGTAAATAAAACCAAAAGTTGTGAATACTGTATTGTCAAAACAAAATGTATGAATTTTCCAATTGTTCGTCGTTGCATGTTGCAACATTGCAAGAAAGAGTGAGAAGAGCATGTAAGGACTCTCACACTAAAAACACTGTTTACTCTCTCTCTCAAAAAGGAGCAGGTATCCTGGAGCCTGGTTAGTGACAATCTTGTGGACAATAGAGGGTATGCGCGTGACATCATTATCAAACACGGAAGTTATGCGGGGACGCCTACTGAGTGGCAAAAACGACTTTCTGGCCTTGACAGCCCATACATCCAAACAGAAAAGTCCTATCCGATTGCATTAAACAACATTAAACAATTATAATCTCGATTTTCCATTCACTTTATGCATGCGCATACCCTCTATACTTAATTGGAGTTGAATAGCTCAAGCCTTGACAGGCATGACACAAATTCAAACAACCAAATTATTACATGATAGCATGTTTGTTGTGCATAAATAAAGCAATGGATTGATCAATGGCACAACTACCTCCGCGATTCCTTCTCTCTTGATCACATGTAGAGTCTGTGCCCCCTGCTGGTATTTGCTGGTAATGTCAGCAAGCAGAGCCAGCGCAGAATCATCTGAGGAAGCCTGGGCATTCCTTGCCGCATCCACCACCTCCTCGAGTCCCGACTCCTCCACCTCGATAGACCCATCCCCTACAACTTCAATCTCCACCTGGAGGAACAAACAAATCATTATTTTTGGACCAACAATAAAAATAAGAAATGCAAAATACAAAAGTTGTCCCCTTATCCTAAAATTTCAGAGAAATTATATTTTCCATTGCTATGGGGAATATAATTTCTCTGAAATTTTAGGATAAGGGGACAACATTTGTATTTGAGATTGAAAATACAAAAGTTGTCCCCTTATCCTACAATTTCAGAGAAATTATATTCCCCATAGCAATGGAAAATATAACACCAAGCTTCATTCATATCAGTGGGAGTAGGCAATACCTGTTCCCCTTCTACTGTAGGCAAAGACTCTGTGATCACATTGGATGTCTCTGCGATCTTCCTCTTTTTGGTGTTCTTATTGCCTGCCCGAGAATGCAAGGGACTCTCACTCATCCTGCAGATGTAAAGGACATAGAATACGCTGATCTAAATATAGGTCAACACATAAACGTTTCATATTCCGTGATGGATTTGAACTCCATTACAAACAGCTCTTGGTTATCCCATTTAGACCATTATTTTTAACTTTAGCTGTTGAAGAATAGCTGAGCTTGTAGATCTGCTATTTATGAAAACTCATGAAAATGTATGCAAATCTTTGAATATATACTTTCACAGCAAACGTTTTTAACTAAAATCTTTGTTTCTGGGGGGGTCCCTGGAAAAACATATTTTCAGATGGGGGGGTCGGCAGCCAAATACAGATCATTCTGTGGGTCCTTGACATGAAAAGGTCTGAGCACCAGTGCACCACGGATACGATTTTCAGAAAACTGTCACGATTTGGAAGACATTTTGTAGAATCTGGTCTCAGGTTTAAAATGGGTTAACTCCATTACAAACAGCTCTTGGTTAGACCAGTGGATATATAGTTAATATGTGAAAATAACGGAAGATTCAGAATAAGTGAGCCTTCTCACTTGTTTCTGAGGGCCTTGATGGCCTCCTGCATCTGAAGGTACTCTGCTGCCTTCAACACATCGTTGGCCTCCTCTTCCTCACTGACAGCCAGGGTGGCTGTGTATGTGAACTCCACCAAATGGCTGAAGGCTGTGTTACTTACACCTGGCAGACAGAAAGAACCAGCAGGTATTGGTAACCAGTAGTAAGCTCGATTCATACTTCATTGCACAATTATGGCACACCGAAAATATCACTCACAACAAGTGAGAAATAGCATAAATTGTGTGACAGAGCATAAATTAGGCTTAAGAGGGAATACCACAAGGATACCAGCTTGTGAGTATGCTGGACAATGTTGATATAAAAGGGTAATAAAGCATTTGTCCAACAACAGTAGATTGAGAAAATGATGAAATGATGAAGTGTGTACAGTTACAGTATATGATTGAGATCTACGTTGTAGTCACAAAATGACATGCAGACTAATGGTTTGTATTGTAATACATTGAATCGTTTACAAATGTTAGATTGCTATTAACTATGAATTCACTAAAGAACAGCTTTTGCAAATGCTTTCGCATTTTGTGTATTACATGACACAATATTACTTTATGGTTAGGATCATGCGTTCATAAAGTCTTGTAGTACTTGCGAGGATCTACTTCAAGGTACTGTGGATTAGGGCATTAAGCAACTAGTCGACTAGTATCCACTAGTCGACCTTGTTGGTACTAGTTGACTAGTTGATAAGAAAAAAACTTTTTTTCCCCCGCGATTTTGTAGGCCTCAAGATCAGGTAGATTATAGTTATAGTCACCAATGTACACAGTTTTTAAATCTACAAATATTTATTTCCAAAAACATATGTTTTACATAATAGGTAGTTAAACAACTAGTCGACTAGTAAACTAGGCAACTAGTCAACTAGTAAAAATGACTAGAAGTGAATGCCCTACTGTGGATATGTAACAAAAGGGTTTGAAATTAACACTTTTAACTGCCCAAGACGGAGACCAAGGCGAAGGCTCTAGAAGCTAGCCTAGGAAAAGAGAAGGGAACCCGCACACTGATATGCTCCAAAAGGTATATTGACGATGTTTCGAGCCAAGGCTCTTCATCTGGTCAAAACTGGAACTAGAAGCTAGCCGCAATTTGCAACTCTAGATTTTTTTTATAATGGGATGAATCTTGAGTTGCAATACCCTCCATTGACTCCCTACTCATCCAAATTGCGTTTGCGATATGCTTGTATTAAACAACGTTAAACTCACCAACATTGCAGCTCTAGGCCAAGCTTGAATTATCCTTTCAATCTGACCGAGCTTTTGCTTCATAAAAATGGATTTTTATGAAACAAAAGCTCGGCAGATTGAAAGAGGATAATTCAAGCTTGACCTAGAGCTGCAATGTTGGTGAGTTTAACGTTGTTTAATACAAGCAGATCGCAAACGCAATTTGGATGAGTAGGGAGTCAATGGAGGGTATTGCAACTCTAGATTCATCCCATTATAAAAAAAATCTACAGTTGCAAATTGTGGCTATCTAGAAGCATGCAATGTGCACCACCGGGACTCAGCCCTGATTTACAGAACGTTCTTTCACTAGGGAGTCAGTGAAACATACCCTCTATCTCCACCAATGGCTCCTGGGTGAAGTTTTGGAAGAACTTGTGGAAGAACTGACTGCAAGCTGCCAGCACTGCTTTGTGAGCCCTGAACTGGTGCCCTGCACAGTAAGAAAGAAGAGATGATTTGTGGAGTTGTATTGAGAGAACATTCAAACGGGAAGCACGCACATCTCAAAAAATGTTGACGGGTGCAGGACAAAAATATACATACAGAAAGAAGGTAGGAAGTCCGCACACCGTTCTTAAGCTCCCAGTAGTTTGTTAGGAATCAGGAATTCCTGATGAAGACCCGGAGGGGTCGAAACGTTGATTCCTGACCATTTCCTAATAAACTACTGGGAGCTTAAGAACGGTGTGCGGACTTCCTACCTTCTTTCTGGAGTTGTATTGAGATCATAATATGTCATAAAAAAGACCCAAATACAAATAATTTAGTTTCCGTACCATCCACAATCAGGGTGATATCGGTGAACTGGCCCAGTTGTCGCTGTTCATTTAGCTTGTCCAGCATTACTTTATAGTGGGCTGGAAACTCACTGCCATAGTCCATCTCTACCTCCATCTCAGCCGCCATGATTTACCCCTTCCTGCTCCCTACAGTACATAGAAGAATGATAAGCAACCAAAGGTTAGTTTGGCACAGGTCAAATAGTATCTCCACAAATTTGAATCAATTTAAATTGTTTTTCAAGTCTCTCACACACACACACACACACACACACACACACACACACACACACACACACACACACACACACACACACACACACACACACACACACACACACACACACACACACACACACACACACACTGCTGCTATCTTGTTCTTATTTTATTTCATAGTACTGTACCACTCTTTAGTATTATCTATAATTATTGAGAAAACATGCAAACATGAGAAAACAAAATATGAATATGATTTAAAATTATCATGTGCGGTATACAAAATTGTAGACCATGTTACACCAACATTTCACTGCTTGTACCTGTATGATTGATTGACAAATAAACCACTCGATTCTCTGAGTTCTACTTTATTTGAAGTGCTAGTGTTCTCTTTATTTGACCATTTTTCTGTCGTTTATTGACTAGGGTTCATGTTGACTCTTTACAATTTAGGCATTTTAATAGCAGATATGCTCTTAGCATAGTAGCCTATGCTCTTAGAGCAATTGCTAAATACCTAAATTGTATTTTGTTAATACATACAATTTAAAGTAAAATGTAAAAGAAAGAGATACATTCTACTCCTGTTCTACTGCTGTTGAATGGACTTGGAAGGTCTGGTAGTGAGGTGGTCCAAGTTTCAATGAGCAAATGCAAATCATCAATCCTATCTTTAGCAACCTATCTATCAGTTAGCAAGGACAGTTAGCCACACTTCTTGGCTAGGCTTGGGTCAGCTGAGCCAGCCATGGCATGCATAAGACATGAGCGTACCCCTCTTTAAAGTAGGGCTAGGTTTAAAGAGTGATTTTTCAGATTTATATATACCGTACATGGTTGCGCGGTGTCGCGCACCAAAAATAACCGATCTACAAGCGTGTGAGCTTGTAAGCTCATGTCAAGCCTAAGAAGAAGCTTTAGCTGACTTACCCCAGAAAACATTACCACTAAATAAGTAACTCATTGTAAAATAAGTGATTCCACCAAATTAAACCTAGATTTAGAAATATTACAACTTACCAGTTTGAAACGAGCGCACGCAATCGCACGGAAAGTAAACATGTTATGAACATAATAACATATAAAGCCACTGCAGCTAACGGGCCTCTTAGCAGGTTCGCCATTTCGAGTTTGAAACAACACTACGTCATCAAATCGCGCATTAAAATACACCTTTTCCCACACAGATTTCTCCACCACATTCTCCGAGGGTCAAACTATGACACATAAACAGCCAATAAACGTACCTCAAATCCGGCTACGCTGCTTTTGAAAGTTATTTAGTGATAAAATGTCTCTCGACGCATGTAGCGTTGCTCTTCTCTGGTTGCTCCAAAAAGGGCGGTCGTTCAATAGTCGGGACTCAGAATCCCAGAAGCCCTTGCAAATTCTAGGGACGCTTTAGCGTTGCTTAGAGACAGACATTAGGTGCTGCTCCTCTATGGACTGAACAACACACTGTCTGACTCTGAAGTTATGATGTTTATATTTAACAAATAACCATAAATATCCCTAACCTCTGAAAAGATTTCTAAATCAAGTCAACGAGCAAGATGCACACATGATGTTTTTAGTAGCAGGTAGGGCAGGCTACATCATCTTGACAAGTTGACATAAGGTCAAGGTGCAGCCAGGAGGTTAAACAACATGCAGCAGGGCCAGTACATGAGATCACAACACCAGTAGTATAGACATATAGGCCTAGTACTGTATGTGCCACTGGCAGTGACATACAGCAGTCCATGAGCAATAAAGTGAAATCCACAGGGTCATTTAATTTTTTTATTGTTTTTAACCATTATTTAACCAGTAAAAAACATAATCAAACATAAGGAAATCAGTCAATTGTTCCAGTGTTGCAGGCGACAGGCAGTCTTTTAATAACAAAGAGAACATGGGCGCTTGCAGGAAAGGGCAGGGATTTCCATAATAATAACAACATAATAAAATAATAACAGCAAAAACAAAAAAGAGAGATGGGAGTGCACAAGTGATGCAGTGTGGGCTGGCTCCACCGAAATGGAAATGCTGCTGTCACAGGCCAACACAGACATGCCTCAACATGTTATGTACATTCGTTGCAGTTAATTGCCCCTTTGGCCTAATCGCCAACTGCAAAGAAAATCAACAAAAGTCAAGTCAGTCAGAGAACATGTTCTTTTAATGATTAAGGTGTGTGAATGACATATTCTTGAAGTATCATGTTGCGGGAGCCTATACTCTTTATCAGAAATTGAAGGTCTGGCTGCGGATAAAGGGATGGCTGTGGACTGTTGTTATAGTTGTTATTAATATTATATTGTTGCTATGCACTGCTTTCAAGAGTATTTCTCTGTTTAGTATTTCTATGCACTGAGATTACTCGGTGCAGACAGTGCAGATATACACACAATGATATCTCTCTCTCTCTCTCCCTGTTGCGCCTCCCTGTCTCTACCACCTCTGTCTCTGCCTATTATGTTTATGAGGACAGTAAAAACATAGTTTCCGTGTAAGTCACACTCGGATGGAGTTGATTTAAGTCTAAAGGTAATTTCATAGGTGTAAAACAGTGGGTGGAAAAAGTGAAAGCTTCATCGTTTTGATTGTTTCCAGAAAGAGAAAGAAAAGGCCTGAAAAGATTGACCACTGTCCTATACACCACAGATTACCAATGTTTCTCTTGTGATATGCAATAGTTGAGTCACACAGAGAATAACTCATTATTAATACAGTATGGCAGGCACAGAACCTTCATTCACAACCTGAAGAAGGCGCAAGCCGAAGTTCATTAGGTCACTGTTCTGAGTTGACCAACCATGTGGTCTTCGATACCGAGTGATAGTTCAGTTGCGTGACGAGCTCGAATAACAATGACACGGTTGACACCTAGATATGAGACAAGGGAAATAACTGAGTAGCAATATAACATGTATCTCATATCATTGTGCACAGACATGTATATCTGATAAAGTAGTTGATTGTCATGGCATTAAGTGTATCAGTACTATAGGCTATGTGCTTTCGCAGATGAGTGATTCAACACATGCACATGCATTCATTGAATACTTTATTAACAGTTTGCAAAAAAAGGTACAGTGGTACTGTTACATAGCCTTTGGACATTCCCTTCATAGGAAAATATGGATGATGAATGAAACAATCATGCTCTAGGTAATTTCTGGACTTTTTACAGAGACCCGTTACAAATTGCAGATACCTGTTAGGTAGTTTTGAAGAATGGTAAGGAGTCACACTTTTTAATGACTGTTAACTCAAGCAGATAAAGGTCAGTTCCATAGATAAAGGTCAGTCTAACCGCAATAAATGTCAAAATGCTGTGATAAAAACTGAACTGAATTGTTTTCAGCTTCAAGCTTTTTTTCTGACATTTGAGGCAAGTGCCACTGAGCCCAGGTGTGGAGGTTCAAGCAGAAGAGCTGGGCTCAGTGTCAAATGGGCATCAGGAAGACTGGACTGAACAGCAAATGTGGCATTGTCTAAGTTATCATGAGTATTTCTTAATAATATATTAAGTGTAATTATTTGATACTAGGCACACATGAGGTGGTACACTGCCTCTGTTTTACATGTTATTAAAAAGTAAAACATACACTACCATAAAACTACTAAAACTACTATAAAATGACTGTGTTGTAGAGTTGAATTACTTTTCTGTTTTTATATTGGCTTTGCTGTAGGGAGTTGGACAATGCAAGTCCCTCCTTCAGTACTTTTTTTTTCCACTTCTCCCTGTCCCCTAGACTAGAGAAAGGGTATGTCGGTGGGGTGGTCAGAATGTTCTGTTCTTGAAAAATGACTATGTCAGCCAGCCTACAACACTACTAGCATAGAACTTGTGGACATGGTTGGCTTGTTTAAACTGATAAAAGAGTTCACTTCAATTTGCGTAGTCTTCAGTACTGACACAGTAAATCCACCGCATAGAACAAAGGATATTCTCTCTCGTATCACTGTCTTTAAGAGTTTTTATAGTTTTATAGTTTATAGTTAAGTTCTTCAACACCCCCCAGGCCCCCACCAACATTTTCCATTTAATTGAAAGACTTTATAACTCATCCACCGATAAAAGGATTGTGCACAGTGACTTATTTAACTTGATGAAAGTACATGGATCAGCAAACAGCCCTTACTGAACTTTGTCCCCCTTTCAGACAGGAAAACAACAGACAGAGTATAAAAGGGGGGTGCAGCAGAGGGAGAGACTTGTTTTTGTTCAACACACGAGAGCTGCAGCAACAGAGAGCTGAGCTGAAGGGAGACATTTTAACCAGAGGGTAAGAAAAATGCATTCTCTATGGCAATTAAGTTCAGTTCTATAGCCTTATTCAAGTTAGGGTGCAGAAAATAATGTAATCATTACATGCCCTTCTGCAGTTGTGTATAATCTCTGTGTCCAATGTCCATTAATTTATAAAACGGTTTTCATATGCATATCCTTCACAAACTCTGTTCAAAAATCCATGTTTGTTAGACCATTTAATAATAAACTTTATTCTTTGAAGGTAGTTTACCACTTTACCATATAGGTAAACGCATGTATGTATTTATTTATGCATGCATACAGTATATTTCTGATTGCATGCTTTTAAAATTTGTAAAGCGAGAATGTGGTGTGAAAATGCCTTTTGTTTTTTCAGAATAGTAAAAGGAGCATTAGTGCTTAGTTGTAAAGTGTGAAGTAGAACAAACTAACATAAAAACCCCAGTCTGTACAGAGTAATTCATCTATTGCTTTGTTAGCTAAGCCCATTCTGAATACCAGTGTCATTGTTTATTTTAATGTTTAGATCTTTCCATCATCCAGTAGCTTGTTCACATGTTATTTTCAAGATCGATACGTGAAATGAGCTAACAGCTTGAAAGATCTGACTGGGACTGTTTGGAATGGATGATCAGAAAAGTGGAGACACTGCTTCTGACCTTTTGTACAATGTTCTTGTTCTTGTCTGCTGAGCTCAGCTCATCAGAACTCGCACAATGTCCCACCTCCTCATCAAAGCTCCCCCCTCCTCAATTCCACCCTCTTGTCTGCCCACCAACCCCCCCCCCCCCCCCCCCCCCCCTTCATTTCCCAATCTCTCATCAGCAGGATCAGGGGGGTTAGAGGAGGCACAGCAGACATGTGGGCGTGCCTCAGCCTCCTGACACTCTGCCTGCTCCATGGGGGTGGGGCTGAGAGTGTGGGGGGTGGTCCCCGCTGCCAGCCACCGCCACAGTGGAAGATAGGGGAGGTGGAGCCTATGAAGGAGCGGATGGGACGGGTGACCGTCGTGGCTCTGCTACAGGCCAGCTGATTGTTCTGCTTGGTGCAGGCAGCCAGGTACACATGAGCAACAGGGTTTTGGCCTGCATGGGTCCAATCTCCACACCTCAAATCCATCTTTTTATTTTATTTTTTATGCCACTTTGTGTGTTCATGTGTACGCCATAGCGATGATTTGATTGGCTGAGCACCGCTTAGCGATGATTTGATTGGCTGAGCAATATACTAATTGAAGATAAAAAGTGAGGACAGAACATTGAGGACGCCACAAGTGATTAGCCGGATTGTGGTTATGTATGATGATGTATGATGTTAAGCGCCCCTCACTTCACACAGGTGTGAAGTTTTCTTCTTCATGTGTTTTAATGCAAGACTCAAATGTACATGATATGATAAAATTACCGTTATATTCACATTTAGGTAGTGAAAATGTAGTTATTCATAGCATTTTATCTATCTATCCATAATTGAATCCACCCATCATAGGTTTCCACAGAATGTTCATCAGAGTAAAAAATGTATATATAAAATATAACTTAACTTTATATGATTTAAAAAATATATAAACTCAATATAAACTCACATGGTGTGTGTGTGTGTGTGTGTGTGTGTGTGTGTGTGTGTGTGTGTGTGTGTGTGTGTGTGTGTGTGCGTGCGTGCGTGCGTGTGTGTGTGTGTGTGTGTGTGTGTGTGTGTGTGTGTGTGTGTGTGTGTGTGTGTGTGTGTGTGTGTGTGTGTGTGTGTGTGTGTGTGTGTTCTATCATGAGCAGAATGGATAGCCTGCACCAGAAGCTGGAGAGTCGGGGTCTACAGAATATTACCTACATGGTAGTTAACCACCAGGGGGAGCAATCACAGCGTCTCCACCCACTGCTGACCCAGAGACTGTCAGCCAACATCACGCTGTACAAGCAGGACGCCCAACAGGCCGATGTTTGGCAGGCACTGAATGGAGAAAAGGATGACTTCCTTATTTACGACAGGTCAGCTATTCGCACTGACACAGTGTGTAAACTGTGCATTCCTTTCCATTGTTCCCCAACAAGTCTACAACAGAAGTTGTGAATTGGTCCATTTGGACCCTGAGGGTCCCTGGACACCACACAGGCCTTCGATATTGTCAGTTAATCAACACAGGATGCCATTAGTAATTTGGTGTAATACATTCAAACCCTCTCAAATGTCAAATCTTTTGGTTGTTCCGTAAAGCTTCCGAAGGCCAACAAGAATAAAGTCACAGCAGTTCATGATGTTTTTGTTCCTCTTTACCATCAGATGTGGTCGTCTCACAAACCACATCTCACTCCCGTACACCATCATCGGACAAGGTCACATAGAGAAAGCCATCAGAGAGGCCTACTGCAACAGAACATGCGGGGACTGCGTTCATGAGGTAAGCCACAAGCATATACTACTAGACTAGAGTGACATTGTTTTACGAGGAAGTATTGGTAATGGGTTTGTCCGTCAAAGACAAACACTCTGATGTCCCATCTACTTTTTATCTTTGGTCCCTCACTCCTTGCACTGCTCTCTCCTGCTTTCTTTCATCTTGCCCTCGCAGACTGCTGACATCCCAGAAGAGTGCACCAAAGCAGCTGAACCCAAGCCTGAGGGAGAGGGAGAAGAGGAGGCTGGCCACGGTCATGGTCACCACGGCCAAGGACACGGTCATCACCATGGAGACCATGGACATAGTCATCACCATGGCGTTGGCCGTGGTCACCATGGCGATAGAGAGCAGGGGCGTGAAGCATCTCGCGGGCACATGGGGCAACAGGGTCACCATGGCGATAGAGAGCAGGGGCGTGAAGCATCTCGCGGGCACATGGGGCAACAGGGGCACCAGCACGGTGTTGAGCAGATGGATCTGGTTCACGGCCAACAGCAGGCAGGCCAGCAGGCCATGCACATGGGTCACCAGTGATGACCCACTGAAGCACAGGGGGCTCCTTTGATGGAGAGAAAGGCTCCGTGAAAGTCAAAGTTCAGCTGACAGGGGAGAGCGCGCTCTGAGAACGATGCCGCCGCCCGGTCCAGCTGATACTGACACTGACGGAGGCTGTTTGCAGACGCAGGGAGTGACCAGTCCGTCGGTCTCTGACACTGTGACGAGGCACTGCCTGCCTCCTGACAGTGACACGGGCTGACGGGCGGTGGAACCGATCATGTCAGAGAAACCTGACAGTGACGTCCGCTCCCTGCTGACTGACAGCAGCCTAAGCCAACACCATGAGTCTGACCCCCAGGTGTGGAGGGCTGAGGTTTCTGACATGGTGTTTAAATACACCGTACCTCATAGCTACCAACACTTGGGCTAAGTGCTCTGTATACCAACAAGTATTACCCTGGGAAAGGAGGGGGAGAATCCCAATGTGAGGATGGAGCAGGATAGAATAACATGGGTTACATTCATGTAATTTGAAATATTTGAACCTAAGTTCAAACAAGTTCAACCACAGAGAAAATGTCCTTATTCTTGTTTTGTTACAGACGACTGCTGTTATCGATCCAAGTGGTTTTGTCAACATCAAAGAATAACCCACTGAGCATTTTTGTAGTCTAATAGACGTCTAAATGGCTAAAAAAATGGTCCTAAAACTGGGGTAAAAATAATCTAAAAATGAATTTTCTTTAGCAGTCTAGGCTTAGATTATATATAGACGGTCTACATTTAGACCTACATTTAGACCTTGATTAGCCAGGCTAATCAAGGTCTAAATGTAGACCGTCTATATAGACGTTGAAACGTCTAATCTAAGCCTAGACTGCTAAAAAACTTTCATTTTTAGACTATTTTTACCCCATTTTTTAGACGGTCATTTAGATGTCTAAAAGCCGACAATTGCTCAGTGATGTCCATTTTGACCCACCTCACCATTCCTCTGTCAGGGGGTTGTTCTGATCCTTTGACCCACCACACCATTCCTCTGTCAGGGGGTTGTTCTGATCCTTTCTCAGGAGTGTATGGGGCGGATTGTGTTTATTTATTTCCTCCTCTGTTTAGCTTTCTCCATCCTTTATGATGCCAGCCACATAAACTATGACCTAGTGGTGTCTGTTTGAAGTCAGGAAAGGGAAAGCGGAGTGGGAAGTTCACAAACACGGTAAACCCCCAAAAGTTAATTAATGAAATATTTCATGTAAATTAAATCTGCAAAAACCAAATGAAAGAGTTAAGGAGAATAAGAAAACCCCTTTATTATAGGACAGATACAGACTGTACAGATAAATAATGATACAGTTAATATCAGCGTAGTCAAAACCAAGAAAAAAAGTGAAGGCATTGGATAATAGGTTATTCGGTTAAAATCATAGAAGCATTTAAAAGTGTACTACAAATGTAAATCATAAAAAAAAAGATTGTATAGTACTGAACAGTAATCTTTCTATATGCCCATTACTGTTCATTATTCCTGTGCACCAGTACTCCACCTAGTTGTATTACTTAATACAATCACAGCTGTTTTCTTTGAGTTACTGCATGACGATAAAGTCACCACTTTCAAGATATCTCGTTCTCCATATCTTTCACAATTTTCATCTTGCACATTTTATAATGTTTGGTCTTCTAGTGAAGTTCTAGCTTTAGCTGTGTGGGTTACATATCACCCAGATTTGTGCTAGGATTGTTATTTGGAATAAATAAAATAAATAAAAATAAAACCAGTAGAGAAAAAAGAAAAGAAAGAGAAAAGTAATGAATGTAAGAGAGAGGAATTCAATGATTGTTTGAATACGTGCTGCAGCTAATGAAGGTTCCCAGGGGAAGACAAATGTCACCTAGAAAACCTGATGTTCTGCCAAATGGTATTTGCTCATTGAATTGTGGATTGTAAAAGTGGAATGTAAAGGTAGGGTTGAATAAACATGACTGGGCTGACTTTTCTGTGTTATTATTGTCTATATCTGTTATCACTGACTTTAGTAAAGTCTTTACCTACTTATAAACCCTATATGCCTACTTTAGTTGGACAGGGTCCATCAGGGGTATTGGTCCCCTCCTATTTCCACCTCTACACAAAATCTCATGACTCATTGCAAAGCTTGTAGATCTGCTAGTTTTGACTCATGAAATGAAATGAAATTACATGATTACTATATTTACCCAGGGTATCTGGGCTAAGCTCAAGAACTTGTTTCCAGCCAGGCCCTGCTCATAGAACATTTCATCGTAGTGGTTCAATGCCTTGTTCAAGGGCACTTCAGCGGTGGTAATTTTAACGTGTCGGACCGCTGATTCGAACGGGCGACCTTCCGGTATCAAGACCGCTCCGCAATCCGTTCGGCCACCGCTGCCACTCATGTTGCCGAATGTTTGCCTATTATTATATGCCCAGAAATTAGGGATGCTATAGTATGCTATATTAGAGTTACATGTAAAGTGGTCAAATTGACCATGCCTACACATTAGCTACAACAGTCCTGAGGTATTCCAAATTTGCTGTGAGTGAAATGGCAAGTGGGTGTGGGTTTGACGTGTGTGTGCGTGCGTGCGTGTGTGTGACGGCCAAGCTACACCAGGCTTTTTAAAATAGGACTTTTTTAGTAATTAAACGCACGCGCGGGGGTAAACGCGCGCGTTTTGTGCGCGAAAAGCCTGGTGTAGCTTGTCCGTAAGTGAGTGAGAGAGAGAGAGAGAGAAAGAGAGAGTGAGAGAGACAGAGAGAGAGAGAGGGGGGGGGGGGGTGCACTTGCAAAGGCATGTGGTACTGCACTCTGCACGTGTCTGGGGAGTTGAATGCATGTGACCTGGCTAGTTGGATCTCATTCCCCTCAATGTTCAACCCTTTATCATCTATTCTATATGATGCAAATATTTGCATCTGGACTTTGATGTCCAAATATGCTGCACAGACATCACATGGTTTTAGGGTCTGTTAGTGAAGAAAGTAGGCCTATACTTCCAAGCATGAGGTCAGTCCGCTGCCCCCCCAGGTTGGCAGAGGAAGTGTAGCGCCCAGGATTAAATTAGATAATTGACACTGGGTGGAAAAAAGGGGTTGCAAAATCGTGGGATAAAAAAATAGAATAAAAATAAAAGAAAGTACTTCTCCAATTATTTTTAAAGGCATGAAATAACAACAACAATAATAATAATAATAATAATAATAACAATAATAATAATAATAACAATACAATACACTTCATTTTATTTGTAAAGCACCTTTCATGACAACAAATACAGCCAAAAGTGCTGCACATGAAAAGAACAAAAGAAAAATTAACAAAACATTAAAGCAGCATACTTTCCTCTTCCTGCACTATGCTGACATATTTTACCATTGAGCTAATAGAGCTATACCTGCTTCAATCCCCGGGGGATACATTTAATCTTGTGTAATCTTTCAGATCCTGTGTGAAACATGATTTTGACATGATCTAAATATATTTTATTAACACTCATACAGATGAGATTTGACAAGATTACATTTTATTTATTAAAGTTATATAGTGATATTAACATTAAGATAAAAAAAAAACATGATCAAGAACAACAAAAAGTGGCAAGTTCAAGTTATTAAACAATCGACACAAATGGGTGGCTGTGGAATATGTACACCAGATGGCGATCAAGGTATAGTAGATAACTTCCATCAGACTGCCAGCTGGAATAAAGGACTTATGGTTTCAGGTTATGTTTTAAACTAGCTCTGGTCCATAGCTCTAATGCGCGCTCTCTCTCTCTCTCTCTCTCTCTCTCTCTCTCTCTCAAATCACAAGATATTGTTTTTGTTTCAGAATATGCTGTCTTGTCTGGTTGCTTCCAAAGCACATGATGGATGGATGTATAGCCTAGTTGCAACTTGCAACAATGCTTAGTCAACAATAACATTGAGCTCATAAAAACAACATTCATCTTTCCATCTCTCCCTTTCTCTCTCTTGTATACACACACACACACACACACACACTCACTCACACACACACACACACACACACACACACACACACACACACACACACACACACACACACACACACACACACACACACACACACACACACACACACACACACACACACACGTCCTGACTGGACTATCTGGTGAAAAGAGCAAGAAGCTGCTCCACCATTTACTCTCCATTGGAAGATCAGCTTCTTGGGATGGTGAACTATTAGTTCCTCAGCAATTAGCTGCTCTTGGTTGCTCCCAAAGGTTCTTCTGAAGATGACTGAAGAGTCTTTGAGAGTGATTCCCTGGGCAACAGATCAACGTCAAATACATGTGAGTGCCTGCTGCTCTGCTCAGGTACTGGTTTCAACTGGTAGCAATGCTGTATATTTGGCATGCTGAAGAGTGCTTCCTCTTCAATGATTGATTAATTGAAATATGTATTAACGGTTTGCAGAATTACAGTACATTTCAAGCACAACTCAATACAAAGACTGTTAACTGTGAGTGGACGACCAAATAAAGCATTACACTTGTTTACAAGAGGGTCCACCTTGTTCAATTCATCAAAACATTTAGAGACGTACAAATAGACACTTCTATATAGCCAAAGAACAGAACAGGAATCATAAAGGAGGTAAAAGGGAAAAGAAGCATATACAGTGAGGGGAAAAAGGGGTGGGGGTGGGATTCCGAATTTACGGGGGCCAGTTTTGAATTGCAGCCGTCCGTAGGTGCCCTTTGAGAGCGGTTTTGAAGGAGTCAAGGGATTTGCATGTCTTAATGACTGTTGGTAGGGCGTTCCACATTTTTGTGGCATAGGAGCGAAAATAATTTAGTCCCATGTTTGTGCCGAATCTGGGTTGTACATGGTTTGTTGCACTCCCTCTGGTGTTGTGAGTGTGGACTTCGTTAACATTAAGGAAGTATTTAGACAGGTACATGGGTATCTTGGTGGTGTATCGAATCTTGTGGACCAGACCCATTGCAAGATGCTGTACTCGGTCGTCGACCCTAAGCCATTCCAACCTGTCAAAGTGGGCAGGGGTTCGGTGGGTTCGGGGAGTGAGGCCAAGTAGGAGCCCGACCAGTTTGTTTTGAGAGGTCTGGAGCCTTGTTTTGAGGGCCTTTGAGGTGCTGTGGTACCAAGAGGTGCATGCATAGTCGAAGAAACCTTGTACGAGGGCTCCTGTTAAGGTCTTCAAGGTGTTTTTGTTGACCAGTGAGGAGATCTTGTAAAGGAATCTTGTTCTTTGATTGACTTTTTTGATTACGTTGGTGGCCATTTTATCACCGGAAAGATTAGCCTCCAGGATGGAACCTACTGTAGGTAGGTAATTTCATCTTTTCGTGTGATAATGTTGTCACCCACTCTAACCAAGAAGCCATCTGCCTTGCTGAGATTACTATTTGATCCGAAGAGAATGGATTCAGTTTTTCCCAGGTGTAAGGATAGTTTGTTATCAGCGAGCCAGGTGCAGATTCTACCGAGTTCAGAGCTGAGGGTCTTTTCAACCTGCAGTTTGTTCCTGTCCGAGACCAGCAGTGCTGAGTCATCTGCGAACAGGAACAAGTTGCAGTCACAAGCTGATGTCATGTTGTTTACATTAGGAACAGTAAAGGCCCTAGTATGCTTCCTTGTGGAACGCCACAGCTCACTGGGAGGGGGGGGGGGACATTGTTCCGTTCACCTCCACCATCTGTTCTCTCCCATCCAGCATCCAGCTCACTGATGTGCTATATCAAAACCAATTGCTTTTAGCTTGTTAACCAGTATGGAGTGGTTCACGGTGTCAAAAGCCTTTTGGAGGTCCAGCATGACCATGCCGCAGTATTTGCCAGCATCCACCTCGTGTTTGATGTGGTCGCTCGAATAGAGGAGGCATGTGTCAGTGGAGTGGGATGTTCTGAAACCAGATTGGAACTTGTACATTAATTTATTAGTGGCAAGATACTTTTCAACCTGTTCATAGACATCACTTTCGAGATGGAGCTTAGAATAAAAATAGGGCGGTAGTTGCCAGGTTCAAATTTACTCCTTTTCTTGAGCAGGGGGGTTACTTTGGCCAGTTTAAAATCTTGGCGTACCTGTCCCTGTTTGATGGAGAGGTTTACTATGTGGGTGATGATTGGCGCTATGGAAATGGCTGAGTCTCTTGGAGGGAATATTGTCATGGCCAGTGGCCTTGTGGGGATGGAGGGCACTCAGTTTTTTAAGTACCTCCTTTGTAAGTACCTTCATCTTCAGTGCATGACTGACCGAAGCTGAATGTTCCATCATGCTGCATCCACAACAGCACAGCAGCCCATACCAAGGTCTTACATGCACAGTAAAATCAGAATGTTCATTTAACCTCTCAGAGTCCATTTTGTTCACTTAAATGAACACTGAGGATTTACAGTGTGGGCTGTGTGGCCTTAATGTCTCTCTTCCAAACTAGAACTCTCTCTCTCCAGATCTGTGCGTCACATGATCATGAGGGTCTGTGTGTTGTTGTCATTGTGTTTAACATGAACAATTGTGGCTTGCTCTGATACCATGTATACATTTCTTGTCATTTTCAGACGTTTCTGCTTATGTCATGTATACGGCTGAGATTCCTGAGTGTTTTCTGTTAGTTGGGGATGCATAAAGCGCAGTACTCCAAGTCCAGTCACAAGCCCTGATGTTTGCAACTTACAGTCATTGCTAGTTAAGCAGCTATAGTTAAGACATATGTATATATAAAATAAACAATACAAACAGAAATATGAGGGTGGTTTGTTTTTCAGAGAAGTTAAAAGGTGAGTTATCAGCAAGGGGAGCGTCTTACAAGCACATTGATCTACATTACTAGCCTACTTGTAAAATGTTCAGAAAAAGATATTAATGTTTGAATGTCATCTAGGTAAAATGCTGATATCATTATTCTATGACTGTCTTCTCTGGTTTCCTCTGAATTCAAACTGTTCTCCAAATTGACATTTAACCAATTAAGACGTGAGGCCGATTCTACAAAAAGCCTTCTAAATCTGCAGTTCTATAGATTATTCCAAAAGGTTCAAACATAGCAGATGTATAAGCTTGAGCTTGTATGTCTGCTATTTTTGAATAGCCAATGGTAAAATCTAAAATTACATAGATGCTTTCCCGGTTTTGAAGGGTTAATACACTGTATGTGGGTCAGTGGGTGTGTGAACAAATAAACACATTCTGGACTGGAGTGAGTTATCCCAGATGATTGTATACACAGAATCATGTCTATACTTTTACAATCTGAGATTTCCATGTTGCAAGACTTGCAACATATATACACACCAGAAACACAACACAATGCTGCTTATAGGCCAAACTTTTCTTGACGAAAAGCAAAACAAAAACCGAAACCCACTGTTGTGGTGAAGGGAATGCTTACAATAATTTCAACCGTGAAAATGTGTAGTATCATAAACGCCAAACAAGCAAAATTTTAGCAGGAGCGAGGACCTTTAATAAAACTAGCTCCCTGTAGATCTTTTTTGTCTACTGTTGACTTTGGATTGTGGGATTTGTGCTTGTAATGTATTATGCTTTCCTCAATACTCCCTATCGATGCACATATGTTGTATATAGGCCTATTGTATATGACATTCCAATGAAAATATTAAATGCAAAAGGTAAACACACACTGTAAAACCACACTGTAAAACCATTGGAAGTATTTTAGAGGTCGGCAGCTCAACATCATCTCCTCACTCCTCGTGTAATATATCTGAATAGTCTCTCAGGCTGCGTCTCTGAAAAGGTCAACAAGCAACCCGAGGTAATACGTGAGGCCTAGGTGGCGCGCATCTAGTGTGGGCGTAATTGGCCCCAAGATCCAATACAGGCAAGCAGTGACTTATGGGTAATTACCCACAATGTCCTGAGACGAAGAGCTGTGAGTGGCTATCTTTCTGATCCAATCAGCCCCACATGGAGCAGCACACAGTACACAACCTCTGTCTTAATTGTCCGATATGCTTTCCCCCCAATGCCTGGCTGTCTCTGCAGCGCTTTGCCTTCCACTTAGCTCAGAGTAGGAAGAGAGCACACTCACAAACTCACACACACACACACACACATACATGCACACGCGCACGCACGCACGCACGCACGCACGCACGCACGCACGCACGCACGCACGCACGCACGCACACACACACACACACACACACACACACACACACACACACACACACACACAAGCCCTGTTAGGAAGGCCATTTTGTGAGTTATCACCCGGGTATCGGGTATGTATGTATGTCGATGTTGTCCACCGGCCAATAAGGGACCACCATTCTTGATGATGTAACTAAGGTACGTTTGGTGATCGTCTGGGTATTTATTTAACCTTTATTTAACCAGTAAAAACACATTGAGACTGCGTCTCTTTTACAAGTGGGACAGAGTGCATTTCTAGTTAGTTTTGCCATGAGGACTGAACAAAGGTAATACTCAGATGTGATTTAGAAGTAATAGGAGAGGATCGATTGACCAGTGACCACATAACACCAAAAAGATGAAGATATTCCAATTCTCAGATATGAGTCCATTTGTTATGGACTTGGACAGTGTTTCAAATCGTGACCTCTGACATGCACGCACACACACACACACACACACACACACACACACACACACACACACACACACACACACACACACACACACACACACACACAATATGCAATATGCTATAACAGTAGCATATTGTATATTAAGTAAAATATGCTATTACAGTACATGTTTCTGAACCCTATGTAGACAAAGTTTAGTGAAGGGAATTGAAGCATATTGGTATTTTGTTCAATCACTGTGTTGAATTAAAACATAACTGTTTAATGTAATAAGTAATTCACAGAGACTTGATTTAGTCTTCAATAAGCCATTTGAATACTAGTTATTGTACTGTAGATCAGTTATACGTATGTGTAAACAAAATGCTTGCTTGAAATACTTTGTAACATTTATAAGCTCAAAATAATAGCTGCAAACTCCATTATGTTACGCCAAAAATCGGCTTACTTTAGATATGCAAAAACAAATGTGGTAAACAACTATATTGTATGTCTCAAAAAGAGTTTTCCCTGTTCCACTTTCCATCTCCAACCTCTTAAACAAAACATGTCAGAGATTATATTATTTTGTGATGCTACAAATTGCACAACTGCATCACACATTCCAGTTTGCACTCAATTCACAATGACCAATGTACAACTGCAGTGGAACCTTAACAGTGCTTTTATGAATCATCTGATCACCTTCATAAACACAGAGATGCATCAGGGGAATAATCAGTTTAATGGAAACCTGCTGTACTTTTCACATGACAGTATGATATCATATGGTATCATTTATGACAGCTCTGTGACCCGGTAGCAGTCTGTCCTTGGTACGTAAACTCGTATTGATGTAAGCAAGCAGTGGCAAATTCTATCAAGCACAATCGATGAATGACTGGGATCTAGGAGGCAACTGGTATTGGATGCCAGTTACGGTGAGATTAAATAATTTGGCCATGATTTCTGAAATGTGTCACAGTTTCAATTAGATAATTAAGTTAATTTCAGGTAGAATAGGTATTAGTGGCAGCTAATGATTTTTTGACCAAAGTCAATTTTCTGAATGTCTGAATATCTGAAAAGCACATGGGGAATATGAAAAAGAAATAAAGAAATCATCCCTTTAAAAATGAGTTACACTTGTACACAAAACATAAACACTCTCCTGAATGCCCCCCATGGTAAGGCTGAATGCCCCCCATGGTAAGGCTGAATGCCCCCCCATGGTAAGGCTGAATGCCCCCCCATGGTAAGGCTGAATGCCCCCCCATGGTAAGGCTGAATGCCCCCCATGGTAAGGCTGAATGCCCCCCCCATGGTAAGGCTGAATGCCCCCCATGGTAAGGCTGAATGCCCCCCCATGGTAAGGCTGAATGCCCCCCCATGGTAAGGCTGAATGCCCCCCATGGTAAGGCTGAATGCCCCCCATGGTAAGGCTGAATGCCCCCCCCATGGTAAGGCTGAATGCCCCCCCATGGTAAGGCTGAATGCCCCCCCATGGTAAGGCTGAATGCCCCCCATGGTAAGGCTGAATGCCCCCCCATGGTAAGGCTGAATGCCCCCCATGGTAAGGCTGAATGCCCCCCCATGGTAAGGCTGAATGCCCCCCATGGTAAGGCTGAATGCCCCCCATGGTAAGGCTGAATGCCCCCCCATGGTAAGGCTGAATGCCCCCCATGGTAAGGCTGAATGCAAGAACAATACAGGTACTGTACCAAGCAGCAATACATTCTGATTAGTAACATTAATGATATACAAATATATACTCATAATCGTACATCACTAGTAAATATATTAAGACATTTCTGTAACAGCATTGACCAGCTGGTCTCATCGGCATTAGGCAGCAGCGAGAGAGAGAGAGAGAGAGAGAGAGAGAGAGAGAGAGAGAGAGAAAATGACATCAAACTGTATTCACATTGAGAAACCTGTCATTGTACTGTTCCTTTCTTCATCCTTTGAAGATGGAGAAAGCAGGAGTCACAGAGATTGTCTGACACAAAAGACCTATTCAATCTGACTCATCCATCTTCTTATCTCAAGGATGAGTCTCAAAGAGAATTATTCATACTGTATGTCAGGGCCCGTTTGCTTTTGACTCCGAACTCTACGTTGTTTACAGTTAAACAGGTTCATCTTTAGGTTAGTAGATGCAACACAACACATAATACAACACCTTTGATGGGAAACTGTTCCAACCGAAAGAGAGAGATCATTAATAATATTGTGCCACACACAACCTTGCATCACACAATCTGTATTGAAATAGCTTATTTTCTGATGCGTTTGTGCCACAGGCATATCATCACAAGTCCACTTCTGACCAAGACCATCAGCTAAATGCCATAAGAGGACACTCAATTCTTGTGACCATCTCCACCCACCATTAAATTAAATACAATGTCCAAAGGGCATGTTTACACTACAATATACTGTACTGTAGTTGTTAACAGAATAACTCACTAGGAATCATCTATGATCAACTCATACTTCTAAATCTGCACTACAACTACTTATAATACAAAGTCTGACTGAAAATGTGTAAAGACCAGAATTTATACCCAGTGTGGATGTAGGTGGTGGAATTCTTATGTCCCTGTCTCTGTCCTATTATTTATTTGGGAAAATAATGAGGGTAATCATGATACTAGCTCCTGATACGGCATTTTTGTCCATCAGTGTGTGGGGTCAATTGTGCTGTTAGCACAATTGGAAAACATGTGTAGCTATTTCCTTAGTTAAGTTGGGTTTCTTTTCAGCTCATTGCAACTGGTGACATGCAGATTATGTCAGGCGCGACAGGTGAGTGGTACAGTATACACGTAGGCATTTTATATGCATGCCTGTGCGTGTGCGTGCGTGTGTGCGTGTGTATACATAGAAATGTATACTCATCACAGAAAGTGTGAGCTAACTACGTGGTATCATAAGCACAGGCACTGCAAATATTATCTACTGTGAAACAAAAACAAATACGTATCTAATTACACATTCCAGTTATTGACCCTTGGATAACGGGAGCATCTACCGTATAGGCATTTATCTCACTAATTAAGGCTACTCTGTAAAGTGATGAATGCTCTGTACTGTAGGTGTTGATGTGAAGGTGAGACTTCTTCTTCTTTTATGATGCATACCGGTAATTCATCCTGTTTTATCTTATATCATGCCTTGGCAGGGGAAGGAAACAACCCCTCCTCCAAAAACGACCAAGCATGTGCCCTTGAGGAAGGCACTTTATTCATCTATTCCCATAGAGCTGCTCATGTGTAACTATTCCACAATCTCCGAATGCTTTAGAGTCTGGAACTACTCCTCCCGAAATCCGAGCAAGGAAGCTAGCATTTCCGTTCACAAACATATTTTAAAATATCTTTACATTTATTTTTTTTAATATCCATTTCTGCAAAGCAGCAAGCTATATATGTTTAGATGATTTCGATTCATATTAGGATAAATGTGCACGACTGTAAAGACGAAGCAGAAGTGGGGAGGAGGCTTCACTTCCGCTTTATCGCTTGCTCATGATCAGAGCTTCCGTGTTCCAGACTTTATGACGGAAGCATTTGAAAATTGCAGGAGGCAACAGTCTGGCCATGCTTGACTACTCAGTGTCCAACAAGGCTTTGAGCAGCTCAAAAGGTGTGTGTGTGTGTGTGTGTGTGTTTGTGTGTGTGTGTGTGTGTGTGTGTGTGTGTGTGTGTGTGTGTGTGTGTGTGTATGTGTGTGTGTGTGTGTGTGTGTGTGTGTGCGTGCGTGTGTGCGTGCGTGCGTGTGTAACCCCTTCTTGTCACAAAGCTGCCGGGTGCAGCCTCGCTGTAAATAATGTATTCTTAAACAGATTCCATGGTTGCAAAAAAGAAAAAGGAAATGAATACATTTTGAGTGATATCTGACATTATAAAAATATATCTCTGGTCCTGTCCAATATCCCATGTCGTGGCAATTGTTTTGAGTGACAAAATAAAGTATACCTCTTTCTAATTATTGGTTGAGAGAAGACAAGTCCTACAAGACAGCCATGCCGGTGACAGGCAACAATGTTAACGATGGATTATCATACTGTAGGTGTCATATGATTTGAAGATCAAAAGGACCAATGTGCTTGTCCTCTCCCTCCCCTGTCCCGAGCTGTACATCAACATCTGCGTAAGATTAAGACTTTAACAAGAAGCAGTTATGTTACAAATTTGTTACAGTCAAAACTGATTTCATGGCTCAGTTCTAAATGAAGTGCGCCAAAGACAGAATAACATCTATAGCAGATTTAGTACTGGGCTGCGTTTACACTCCTTACAATCATAATCTCAGCTTATTATCTGTTAACATGTGGCACATACAGCATATGTATACAAAGAGAGCAATCTTTTGAGTTTTTGAGTTGTGTATTTTTTGGGCTGTCTATTATTTGGATGACATGATATACCTCCAGATAAGTCCAGTCTAATAGGTTGATTGCTCAACATAAAATATTCACAAATTCCATAATTAGCTGTTAAGCAGCCACGCTTCATCTCAGCTTCTAGTTGCAACAATAGTCTTATCAACAACATACTGCAGCTACTAAGCATTTGAAGCTTCCCTTTCATCAGCCTCTGGTAACAAACACTTGTGCAGTCTCATTCATGCTGTACAGTGAGTTATTTTTTGTTTCCAGCAGGAATCTGTTACAAAGCAGTCCATCTGTGACTTTAAGGGAATTCCTGGTGCATCAATGTCACACCCAAAGGTCACACCCAAAGGCCAAAGGTCTGGGATTTGTAGTCTTTTCAGGGTGAGAGGTTGCCCAGGAACTCTGGGGATATGTACCCTATGGGCATGGCCGGTAGGGGCTTGAGTGGATGCTGTGGGATGCAGCGAGGGGGAGACTGCGGGGAGGGTGGGTTGAGGAGCAGGCTGTGCTGGCAGTCCACCTCTTGTACCACTGTGTAGTCTGAGACAGGGGGAAGGAATGGGCTTTCGGGGGATCCGGGAAGGATATAGGGGGACTGATATTCCCCCAGTATGGCTGGTGGTTGGGGTTTGGTCTCCATGGGCTGGGGGGGCATAGTCTGGTACCCCTCACAGGACACAGGAGCACCAGGGTGGGTGCTGATCTGCCAAGCAGTTCCCTCTGTGGTGTAGCCACCACTATCAGGATCCATCACCAGGAGCTGAAACTGGGGCTCTTTCGGCCTCCCGTCGTTCACCTTTTCTCCCTCCTCATCTCCTTCCTTCTTGCTTTCCTTCTTTTTTCTCTCCTCCTCTGTGGCGGGAACGGTCTCCTGGGCTCTGAGTTGTTGGCCAGGCGACAGCACCACCCCTCCAGACGGGGTCACGTCACGGACCTGGGCGTAGAAGTCTGTGTTGACCCATGTCTGAGGCTCTCTGGGCTGGCTTTGGGTGGCACTCCCACTTGAAACATCCAAGGGGGCTTCACCACCCTCGGGCTGGCCAGGGAGCAGGGTTGCCATCATGAGGCTCATGAGCCTCTCCTGATCGGGAATGTCTGGGCCATAACAGCTGGCCCGGCACAAGTCGTCATCAGGGAAGCTGAGAGTGATGGAAAAAACATACTTATTACTGTGTACCAAGACAAAACCAACATCAATGAGAAGAAAGTCCAGGCCATTTGTACCTGAGCGAATGGGAGCAGCCTAGGTGGTGGTGGCTGGTGGGTTGGGATAGGGCCAGCAGCCTCTGGGTGTCAGAAGCCTGGTTGTCTCCCTTCTCCCCAGGGACGGTGTCCTCAAAACCCACCTCGATGAACTCCACCCATGGCTCATCCTGGTAGAAATCTGCAGCGTAGGAGGGCAACCCACCCATACCTCCACCACTGAGGAATACATCCAGCTCGTCCAGCTTTCCCTTCTACAATGAGGTGAATTAGTGAAATGCAATCAGGAAAAACAATTGAAAGACGGGTCCTTTCCCCTTCTCCATTATTTAAGCCATTTACACCTGAGGTCGATTCTACAAAATGTCTTCTAAACCAGGGGTTCTCAACGTTGGCTGGGGACCCCCGAAAATGCTTTGGCCATGTCTTGCGACCCCCGCCACGCCCCCCTCCCCACCCCCAATACAAATTGGCCGCTACAATTATCTTAATAATATGAAAATACATCATACATACTGTAAATACTGAAACCAGATATAATCATTAAGGAAAGTTTATGCATACACTATGTGTACTATGTAAACTCTAAATTTCCATTTTTCAGCCATTCAGTTGCAATATATATATATATATATATATATTTCTTTCTTTTTTTTGGGGGGGGGGGATCATTTCGGGACCCCCGAAATTAGATCTACTATTCTTCAATAGCTAAAGCATAACATAATGCTTAAAACACCAAAAGGGGTTCCTGTCCTTAATGGGTTAAAGGACAAGGCAGCTCCATTGCCACTAAACGATATCTTCCGGCTGCCCTTGCCGCTAAAACTTGAGGCGACTGCCTACTGCGGGTGGAGGTGTGTTTTAGGGGAGTGGCATTGCAAACACGCAATCGAACCCAGACACTCTAGCTCACCTAATCCATGTACGGCCAGCTTCATAGGCATACACTTGGACACAGGTTAATTAATTCATATCGCGCCCACTATATTCTCTTGATGATGAGTTTCTTTGAAGTGCAGGGGTTCATATTGTTGTGAAAAAAGAACTAGGCAGGGCGTTAAATACATCCCACATCACTTGTCAACAGCACACTCAGAACACAATAGTAGAAAGGGACCCACTTCATCGCTTATTATGCCTCAAGGGTGCTTGTGGCATTGTTTATCTCAATAAATAAGAGATGGTATCTGTTTTTAATTAACCGTAGTGCCCCTCGGTGCATGTCATAATAGGCAAACATTCTGCGAAAATTGGAAATCTACAGCTCCACAGATAGCAGATCTATAGATCTAGAGAAATATTTGGTTGCAGAGGGGGAAAAAAGGAGCGGATCAAGTATAGATCCATAGAGGGGGGGGGGGGGGGGGGCCTTGTCAACCAAGTATTTCGAGTTTAATTGGTTAAGCCAAGTCAACTCATCTTAACAATGGAAATTTCCACATGTGAATTATTGACATCACAATGGCTCTTTGTTTTATATCAGGATATCGGTTGTACATTATTCATTTCTAAGACTTTAATGTTTTAGTTGTTCAATCGACATAAATTTGATTGTCTCATAGTCATAGTCTTGTTTCGATGCTTGTTTCATTGGAGTAAAACATACACTGATGTGTGTGACATGACATCAGATGACTTGCACACTAAAACACTCACCTTTAGGAGATCAGGGTCTATGCCTTTAATTTTGGGAGCAGGAATAGGTGGCAACAGAATCACCATTAATCTATGAGAGGAATGATAATCACATCAGTTTACAGATACAGCATTTATACAGTGTGTGTGTGTGTGTGTGTGTGTGTGTGTGTGTGTGTGTGTGTGTGTGTGTGTGTGTGTGCGTGCGTGCGTGCGTGCGTGCGTGCGTGCGTGCGTGCGTGCGTGCGTGCGTGCGTGCGTGCGTGCGTGCAAGTGTAAGGCAAAGCAGCTTGCAACATACTGTTCAATCTCCTCCATTATAGGCAGTCGATCGATCGATTTGTTGGAGAAGGTGCTTTCTTTACCCATGATTTTTCCAATAGTGACCAATACTGTGAATACGTTTATGTGCATGTGTTGCTTACAGTATATTCTGTACATTTAGGGCTTGTTTGGATTCAATCACCGAGACACATGTTGTTTCGGGTGTGTGGGACATCAGAAGCAACTGAAAAATATTTGTGCCCTTGATAATGTATTTTATAAATGTGGACTAAAATACAGAAATCTTCTCACCTGTGCTGTTGAGAGAAGGCAATCAGCATTATGAGGATGACCATGCAGACAAGGCCAAAGATGAGAACCAGTGTGAAATGAAATGACTCTATAGAAGAACATTAAACATAACCCAGTATCACCATTAATCATCATCATCAGCATTGCATTATTACATTTTCTTTTGCATAAAGCACAAGATTTACAGTTAGCGTCCCTATTAAGGGGCAAACATTCAGTGAGCTTTGTAGATTGGCTATTTTCGATGAAGAGATTTGGTGAAGAGGGTAAAAAAGAAGGGGGCCAAGTATAGACCCCTGGGGGACTCCAGTCAATGAATTATATAGGGTTTAAATGGTCAAGAAACAACTTTCAGTCTCACTAAAACAGGAGGAGCCAGCTCAGTCATCTTTGCTCAATATGCAGTACACTCACAACACACAATAACACTTCGTAATCACGTGACCAATCCAGACTTCTTACTTGACATGGGAACATCGGGCACATAAAATATAATGGGTTCACAAAAGTTTCCAAATTTGTTGAAGGTCTGCATCCTGGACCGAACGTGGACCTCATATTCCTCCCCGATTTGCAAGCCATAGATGGTCTTCTCGGTATTGCTCTGCACCTTCATCTGAAAGAGAGAGAGAGAGAGAGAGAGGGAGAGAGAGAGAGAGAGAATGAGATAGTAAAAAGGATAGACACACAAAGCAGAAATGGTTTATGGCGAGAATAACTGAATTATTTGCAGTGAGATGAAGACTGTTGCCTGTCACCCACTACCTGTACACCTGCACCCACTACAATGACAATTTTATGTTCACATGTGTCTGGGTGGCGCAGGGGTAAAGTTCCTGCCCACCACCATGGAGACTATAGGGTTTGAATCTTCCACAGTGGAGGGCCGGCCGGGTGCTCCAACAAATCCAAATGGCTGTGTTTGTGGCTGGGAAGCCGGTTGGGGAGGGTGTTCTCTGTCACTGCACTAGTAGCCTCGGAAACCCAGACGATATTATTTCCAGGGAGAAAAGAAAAAGTCTGGGGCCGAGTCCACTTCAATTCGGCATACAGTAGCGCAAACGTCAATCACTCTCTGCTGATTTCTGATCGTCTGCACCTTTGTTAAATTGACGCACACACATACAGTACACACACACTCCTCTCTCTCTGTCGCTCTAATTAATTAATAACTAACTTGGGAGAAGAATGAAAAATATATAAAACAGAAATAATAATTATATATTTCTATTCATGAACAAGAAATAGTTGGGGTGACTGTAGCTAGGGTAACTCTAAGTGTACACTACTACAACTGTAGTGTAACTAGAATTTCGCCCTTCGGGTGGCTCAACTGTACTTTGCGTTGCGGCAGCAAGGAAATTGCGGGATTTGACGGCCTCCACTTCATGTTTTCCCTTCACATGTAGTAGCGGATAGGGTAAATAGTTTGTGTACTGTAGTGAGGCTCGTAATAGAAGCGCCCCCCCGCCTCATGGTCTCCGACTGTCGGACACAGCGGAGAGAAAGAGAAAAGGTTGGATAACGTGTTTTTTCATTGAAGACGTGCTGGTCTTTGCCGTGTCATAGTCACACACTTCTTACCTGAGCCGGCGACAATCACAACCAAACTATCCCACTGTTTCCACACTGTGACTGCACACATGTGACATTCTGTTTGGGACTTGCCCACTGTACTCTTTCGTTCGTGTGATTCCATTCCAAATCGCTGTGTAGTGTGTGTGTGTGTGTGTGTGTGTGTGTGTGTGTGTGTGTGTGTGTGTGTGTGTGTGTGTGTGTGTGGAGTGGAGTGTGCTATTTGTTCACATACTATATGTTAGATGTCATTTAGAGATAGGTATAGGGTTAGCTTTTGCTACAGTTAATAACATGATAACATGTTATTTAGCTGGTGTCCTATAGCTACTTAGTATTGTAACACTTACATTTTATTTTTTGTACTCTGTAACCTTGACCATTTACCTTAATGTTTGTTGACTAGGGTACATGCCACTTAATTCTCCAACCACTTACCCACATTTTAAGTTACTGTATAATTGTGTTGCTAAATAGCTCAATTGTAAACTGCCCCTTTACAAAAAGGCCTTTCAAACACACTTGAAGATATGCTACAGTATTTTGGGGCTAGAAGACAGTTGTTCCTGTTCGCAGATGACTCAGCACTGCTGGTCTCGGACAGGAACAAACTGCAGGTTGAAAAGGCCCTCAGCTCTGAACTCGGTAGAATCTGCACCTGGCTCGCTGATAACAAACTATCTTTACACCTGGGAAAAACTGAATCGATTCTCTTTGGATCAAATAGTAATCTGAGCAAGGCTGATGGCTTCTTGTTTAGAGTGGGTGACAATATTATCACAAGAAAAGATTAAATGACCTACATATGGGTTAAATCCTGGATGCAAATCTTTCCACTGATAAAATGGCCACCAACTTAATCCAAAAAGTCAACCAAAGAACAAGATTCCTATACAGGATCTCCTCACTGGTCAACAAAAACACCTTGAAGACCCAGGAGCCCTCGTACAAGGTTTCTTCGACTATGCATGCACCTTTAGGGTTGACGAGTACAGCATCTTGCAATGGGTCTGGTCCAGAAAATGTGCTACTCCACCAAGATACCCATGTACCTGTCTAAAATACTTCCTTAATGTCAACGAAGTCCACACCCACAACACCAGATGAAGTTCAACAAACCATATACAACCCAGATTCGGCACAAACAAGGGACTAAATTAATTCCGCTCCTATGCCACCAAAATGTAGAACGCCCTACCAACAGTCATTAAGACATGCAAATCCCTTGACTCCTTCAAAACCGCTCTCAAAGGGCACCATACGGACGGCGGCAATTCGAAACTGGCCCCCGTAAAATCTGAATCCCCCCCAACCCTTTTCCCACTCACTGTATTTTCCTTTATTTACGTCCTTTTATGATGATGTCCTGTTTTTGGTTATATATTAATGTCAGTCTATACATGTTCTGATGAATTGAAAAGGGTGGACCCTATTGTAAACAAGTATGGTGTATGGTGTCGTCCACAGTTAACAGTTTTTGTATTGAGTTGTGCTTGAAATGTACTGTAATTCTGCAAATCCGTGACCTCTGACCCCGTAAACCTTCCTTCTCCTTCATTGAAGCTGTTCCCCAGAGGGACCGGTTCCTGCTTCCGCTCCAGGCCCAACAAAGCCGCACTGACTATTAGCTGCTGGGAAATGTGTCACGCTAAGGAGTCCTGGCTGTTGTGTGCTGTGTGTGCTGTGCTGTGTGTGTTGTGTGTGTGTGTGTGTGCTGTGTGTGTGTGTGTGTGTGTGTGTGTGTGTGTGTGTGTGTGTGTGTGTGTGTGTGTGTGTGTGTGTGTGTGTGTGTGTGTGTGTGTGCACATGCGCGCGTGTGCGTGTGTGTGTGTGGAGGGGGTGGTCTATGTGTCCTCAGGACGGGAGTGTAGGGGGAGGGGAGATGAAACGAGAAACTGTGCCTCTGTGACCACACCTACGTGTGTTTGTCCATGTAAACATGTGTGTGACTGCATTCCTCTGTGCATGCGTCAATTTGCCTATCGAGAGAACAGGGGCACTGATGACGCCATCTCCTCCGCCCTACACTGTGCACTCACTCACCTGGACAAGAGCAACACTCACGTACGGATGCTGTTTATCGACTTCAGTTCGGCATTCAATACTATCATCCCATCCAAACTCATCACTAAGCTTGGTGACCTTGTGGCAACCAAGGACCTGGACATCACTCCCTCCATCTGCAACTGGATCCTCGACTTCCTCACGGACAGGCCCCAGTCTGTTAGGATAGGCAACCTCACCTCCTCCACCCTAACCCTGAGCACTGGTGTCCCACAAGGCTGTGTGCTGAGCCCCCTTCTCTACTCCCTCTTCACCCACGACTGCACCCCTATGCACGGCACCAATACCATCATCAAGTTCGCTGATGACACAACGGTGGTGGGTCTCATCAAAAACAACGATGAGACGGCCTACAGGGAGGAGATCCAGCATCTGGCGTCGTGGTGTGCTGATAACAACCTGGCGTTGAACACCAAGAAGACCAAGGAGCTCATAGTGGACTTCAGGAGGACTAGGGCTGTCACTCACGCTCCCATTCAGATCAACGGAGCAGAGGTCGAACGGGTCCCCAATTTTAAATTCCTGGGGGTCCACATCTCTGAGGACCTCTCCTGGACCCTCAACACTGCGTCTCTGGTCAAAAAGGCCCACCAGCGTCTCTTCTTCTTGAGGAGACTGAGGAAAGCACACCTATCTCCGCAGATACTGGGGAATTTCTATCGCTGTGCCATCGAGAGCATACTCACGTACTGCACCACGGTCTGGTACGGAAACTGTACAGCCTCTGACCGGAAGGCACTGCAGAGGGTGGTGAAAACTGCCCAACGCATCACCGGAACATCTCTCCCTGTCATTAAGTCCATCTATGACAGACGGTGCCTGAGGAAGGCTCATAGCATCATAAAAGACCCCTCTCACCCCAACCACAGTCTGTTTGCCCTCCTCCCCTCTGGGAGACGTTATAGGAACCTTGGTTCCAAGTCCAGCAGACTTAGGAACAGCTTCTTCCCCTCCACTGTCATCTACCTAAACTCCTCATCCACTCATCTCCCCCCTCCAGTGTCAGCCCCCAACCCATCCACCATCCCTGTCGTATCCGAGACTCTGGACTCATCCTAGTCTTGCACTATGTGGATTCGTGTGATATGGCCACTGGACTTGTGGAATATGGTCTCTGGACCTTAGTTTAGCACTTTGTGCATTGGGCCACGTGCAAAAGGGCTACGTGCAATATGGACAGATCATGTTTTTCTTCTCTTCCTCTCATATCCTTATTTATTTATTTATTTAAATGACTACTGCTCAGCCCATTACTGTTACTACTGTACTACTGTAATTAATGTATCCTCCTCTTTACTGACATGTTTGCACTATTGGTGAGATGCGAAAATACTTTTCGCTGTGCTGTACTTGTACTGTACATTGACAATAAATTGAATCTCATCTCATCTCATGCGTTCCTATGAAGTGTAGTGTAGTGTCCTGGAAGTGGAGAGAGAGAGAGAGAGAGAGAGAGAGAGAGAGTCATAAACACAGAGAGAGAGAGAGAGAGAGAGAGAGAGAGAGACTCACTATTTCCCAGTTCGAGCTGTTTATCTTCTTGTACTGGACCTCGTATACCAGACGCATCCACCCAGTGGAGACATCTGCTGAGGGCGGTGGATCCCAGACGATCATGATGTCATAGTGCAGACCTGAGGGACTCACATCCATCAGCGTCCAGTTGAGAGCCACGGGGGGATCTGGATGCACTGCAAAGGAACAACAAATCATATGACTTTATGGTTGATCTAATAGTTGAATGCTTAACAAGGACATGTCCCAGTGGTCTATGTCCACTTGCAAAGCTTGCATAGTATTAACGATCTCTGTCTATGTGCTCCTGTCTCTATCTTTTCTCTCACAATAATTGATCTTGAGGGCTTTCAAAATGTTTTTCTGTGACGTGCACAACTACATGGGTTGCAGCCTTCTGGTCAAATTGTCCCTTTTGTCATTATTGGACAGTATCTGGTTAAATCATCGACAAAATAATCAATTACATTTATTTTACAATTGAAAATGTGCTATATTCCTTTTTGTAATTTTACAGTTTTCCCTATTCATACAGTAGTGTCCTTGTTCATACTTTGTATATTTATGTATATACCGTATACATTATTATATTTTATATATTATTATTATTTTTATATAATTCCTCCTATATTTTACGGTGGCCCAACAGTGTAGAACAAAATATTCTAGTGGATATCTATAAAAACATACTGGTAGTCATTACCTTTGCACATGGTGGGCTGCTTTTTGAAAACACAGTGATGCATGAACATAATGAGCATTGATTATATTTCTTTCCGACATTCACAGATGACCTACTGTATCTCTCATTCCACAGCGGTAGCTGCACTGATAAAGACGCCTGCTCCCGATATCTCAACATTTCATCATGAAAATAACCATGGCCAGAAATTACACATGTGACACTTGCTGTGATGCAGTGTGTGACATTTGCTGAGTCTGGCAGAGCTGATATGCAGCAGCATTTTCAGATTCTGCAAAATGCTATCACAAACTACGGTGGGGGGTATAATTAGCCCCTTTTTTTGGAGCAATGTTTCACCACTGAGGATCCAAGTCATGAAAACACCTGTTAGTCAGTCAGTGGTGGATAAATCATATATAGTGCTGTATATAATCTAGTAAATACTCAAGAATTCAAAAGTACAATTACATTTTCTTGTTGATATCATTGCATTGCTCACATTACAGGCTCACGTGTTGCAGTGCGACAAGTTGTGAGCTTGTAGATCAGCTATTTTCACTCTATATGAAATAGAGCTAATTCAAAATATATTTGTACGTTTGGGTCCCAAGAGTCCCTTCCTAGAAATGTAGTGGAGTCAAAAGTACAATATTTCAATTTGAAGTGGAGTGAAATCAAGTGTAAAGTTCGCCCCAATACCTCAATGAGTCCCATTGTTCGTGGACTATACCAGAGGCAAACAATGTGTAGGGTGTAAAACGTGTAGGGTGTAAAACAGCGTTCAGTTGTGCAGTTTTGTAGCAAAAGTTTGCCACGTCTAACGTGGAGAAGCCCTTTATTTGTACAATTTGTGGAAAAGCTTAAACTGTTTTCTACGATTTCACCCACTCTCTTACTTGTAAAACCGTGATGTGACAATAAAGTTGATTCTGATTGAGATTATAATATCTTGCAAACAGCAGAAGTTTGCTGGGCCATTAATAGGAATAAAAGGCGAGAACCCAGAAGTGGCTTAAGTTCCAGCAAACGAAACAAGCCCACTGGTATCAGACGGCTGTGGACAGTTCCAGTGACATCACCAATGGGGAATCCAAGCTAATAGAAACGGCAGGATTTCTATTCCTGAAAAATTAGCATGCTATAATGGAAGCCATTGTTAAAGGAGAATTCCATACTAGAAGGCTTTCTTGTAGTTGTTACGTCCCCACCAAAGAGGTCCAGGTGTTATTTTGTGCAAAAGTGCATTATTGGCTATTTCCCTTACCATACCTTAATGAATTGAATGGGGCTATGGGGTGTTGTGCTAATTCGCTTATTTCCATCGCTCAAAAATCAATTTCTTTTGTATATATCCTCTCTTCATAATGTAAATAGTATCCCAAGCGGCACACTTTATTTCGATGGAAATAAGCGAATTAGCACAAAAACCCAACCCCCATTGAGGGCTTATATTAGGGGAAATAGCCACTAATGCACTTTTGCACAAAATCACACCTGGACCTCTTTGTTGGGGACAATAAAAAAAAATAAAGGTAAGAAAGCCTTCTAGCATGGAATTCTCCTTTAATCTAAATAAAAAACATTGAAATCTTGTTGAAAAAAACTAATGGAGTTGGAACAACAGATGTTCGGGAGGCGGAGGAACACACCTTGACCCTGCCCTTCACGTCACTCTCTGCCCTCCATGCCAATCTACCTGACCCTATTCATACCCGCCCAAAACCACCCAGAATCCTCTATGCTTTTCATATCCCTCCTCCACCCCTGTCTCCACCTCAGCCACATCTCCTACCACTGCTTTTTTTCCTCACTGGCTGCCATAGCTGTGACAATGTATAAAATGAGCCTTAAGCTGGGTTACTAACCGATGCTCTCCACAGTGAAACAGTCATCATCACTGAAATATGTGACATTGTCTCTGGTGCGTAGCTGCACACAGTACGTTTTCCAGATGATCGTGTGGTTCCTGTCAAAGAAACACTCGTTCTCTGATATATACTTCGGACACTCCTGCCATTCAATGATGAGGGGGCGGGGGCTGAGAAAACAGAAAAGGAAAGGAGAGATGCTTTGTTTACCACTTGTGAATTGAGTGTGTATGTCATTCGAAGCAAAGAGTACACACGCACGCACGCACACACGCACACGCACATGCACACACACACACACACACACACACACACACACACACACACACACACACACACACACACACACACACACACACACACACACACACACACACACTCTCTCTCTCTCTTTCTCTCTCTCTCTATAATGGTTCTATTGCAATGGACACATGCTCAGCATTTTAATGTAGGATTAGCACTGTGCCACTGTGCATGTGGCTGACAGTAATGTAGAGGGGAGGTAAACTCACTGCATATTTCGATAGAAGAAGAGTCGGAGCGGTCCGGGATGAGAGAGGTTTTGGAAACTGCCAGAACTCCACACACAGCGGAATGTCTGCAGGTCCCTGGATATGCAGTCTTTAATATGAGGTTCCGAGGGGGCTGAGAGAAAGACAGATAGAGAGAGGGTGAGCAAGACATAATTGAGAGAAACACATTATTAAAGCTGTTATTTTAAGGCAATATTAGCTTATCAAAACAGACACTTTGACAAGTTAAAAAAAATAAGACACTTTTGCATATGGCAGCTCACAGATAACAATTGTGAACAATTTATGAAAATGTATTTTAACCTCCCCTTACTGGAAGGAATACAAGCACAAATCAAACAATTCACAGTGACAGGAAATCAATAATGTTTCCATACGGTTTATATTTCAGCACGTGTGCATTCCAGTGAGAATTTGTACAGAGATGGCTTTAACAGTCCTAATAATAATGGCTTTTATTTATAATGCAATTTACATTTGGGTAAAGTGCTACAGTAAGCATTTGCATATCATCACACCTCTAAAAAAGATTTAAGAAACAGAAACAAAACATTAAAAACATGAGGGCATAAAGCCTAGAGGTAAAACCAGTGTAGCTAAATATAAAAGGTCTTTAGTCCTCTCTTATAAGAATCAACCGAGTACGGTGCTCTCAGGTCGGCAGGGCGCATATTCCACAGTCGGGAGGTTAGTGTTTGAAGAGCAGAGGTTGCGTCCCGAGGATTGTGGGAAGACTAATTCCTTGAGGTAGAAAGGAGCATTTCCGTGGATGCACTGACGAGTTGACAGTCCTACCTTGTTGTCTATTTTTGTCTCCACCAGGCCGAAGGCATGGGGAGAGAGCATGTTTTGCACTCTGTCCGTGTCCGTCCGTGTGTGTGTCCGTCCGTCCGTTACCAACTAATCTCCGGCACCGTTAACCCGGTCGATGTCAAACTTTGCACACACACTCACTAGATGCCAACGATGAACCTCTGCCAAATTATTTAGATTGGCCTGTTATAGCGCCACCAGGAGGCTGACTTTTGTAAAACACCTTTTTTATATTACTCCTCCAGATTTTGTCCAAAAATCCCACAAATCGTTACACAGTAGTGTCTATAGTCATGTGCTCAAGATCGATCTGTCCGATATTTCGTATTCCATCCTAATTGGCTAACATTGGCTTTCAAAGTTCGCAGGATTGGCCCATTTTGAACAAAAAGCCTCAAATCATGAACGCAGCGTGCAATTTACGTGAAATCTTTCAAGCACCTTCCTACTAGGCTGAGGTATATTCCACCCTTTTCACATTGGTCTGTTATAGTGCCACCAACAGGTGGATTTTTGCAAAACACATTTTTGGAACAAAATGCCTCAAATCATCCAACTGCCATCAAAGGCATAAGAACAAATGACACCCGTTTCACATTGGCCTATTATAGTGCCACCAGGAGGCCAGAACCTGACCTGGCCTGGTGGAGACCTTTATCTAGTTGATTCCTTTTTTTCCCCCTTCCCTTCCCTTCCCATGACCCCCCTCCCCTCTACTTTCTTTCCTTTTACACCTGTAAATCTGTGATGTGACAATAAAGATGATTCTGATTCTAAGAAGAGGAAAGGAGGATTATAGCTATGGTGAGAGACGACATGCAGGTGGCAGGCGTCACCGAGGATGACACAGATGGAACCAGATGATCCGCTGTGGTGACCCCGATGGGAATTAATTAACCAAAAAAAATAAGAAGACAGTCTTCTTTGGCTGGCTGCAAGTACAGTAAATCAGGTGACACATCCTGTTGGGTCCAGCTCATTGTGAGCTGTTTGTTTTCCTCTGACCATAATGGCACAGTTCATTATTGCTGCCAGGAGATCACGTGTTTGGCCCTATGTGTGTCTGTCTTGTCAGTCCGCAGCTAGCCTCGATACCCAGGCTTTCATTTCGTCTGCGCGAAAAATGAAAGCCTGGATTTACGCATGGGCTGCACTGGCCTAAACGTGGGAGTCAACCCTTCCGCGTAGGCGTCGCTTCAAATGATGTGACGTCAGGGCTCTGAGCGGTGTGCACCCCTCAAAATAACACCGTGAGGAAATCATTACCAGTGGAACTTCAGACGAGGCTATGCGAGGAAAATGAGGAGAATGGCTGAAGAACCCACGACACCGTCTAAGAAAAAAACCAACGTGTGCCGACTTTGTGGAAATAACTTTGACAGTCTGTTAGAATGGTATACTCCAGCAATCAGTGATTTCTGCTTCTGGTCGACACAATAACAGTGCTGCACTGGGTGGGGGGGGGACCGGGGCTGACGGACAGATCGGTGAACCAATCAGGGTGTGCGCAAATCTGAGCCGCGGCCCTCCCATCTAGGCCAGAAATGTCTAGCGTCAGCTCAGGCTAGTCCGCAGCTAATATTGCATGATATCAGGCCGATCAGTGCACACTGACAGCAGATCTAGGACCTCAATTCTCTAATATTCTTTTTAAAACTGACTGTATAGGAATTTCCCCTCTATGGGTGCTAAGGAATATGCACACACCAGGCAATGGAATGGAACTAGCGAATTACAAATGTTTCCCCACCAAAAATAAATTTCCATTTTTAAGTGGTGCAACCACTTCATTAAGTAGCTTTGTGTGTGCCTGGCTGCCTGCCTGGCTGCGTGCCTGACTGGCTGGCTGGCTGTGTCTGAGCATGAAAATAGCATTTGGTTGGTTTTCAAAACCAAGTGTCACTGTTGTGCAGCCTAACACACACATACATATTAACTGTATATTTGATGATTTCAGGTGTATCAGTACAGTACAGTACAGTACAGTACAGTACAGTACAGTACAGTACAGTACAGTACAGTACAGTACAGTACAGTACAGTACAGTACAGTACAGTACAGTAGAGGGACCCCCTGGAGACCCCCACACGGTAACTCTGTCATTTCTCGACCGTTTCGGACGCGGTGCGGCTCGCCGGAACTGGGCCGGCACCCTGGGCGCGTTCCTGCAGGTCTGGAAGTTCCGGGGACCCCCCGGGGACCCCCACACGGAGTTGCACCACTTACTTCCCATGGGTGTGATTTTATTTAAGTGTCTGATGAGAAAGTATTTGTAATTTGTAAAATTATTCTTGAATGTACAAATTTACATTCCTGCTAATTCGTTTTCCAGTAGGAGTTATTTAAGTGACTGCACACAGGGGATACGGAAGTGGGGAAATGACCGGATATCCGTCTTATTAATTACAACTCATTTTGAACTTCTGAATTACAGACACGTAGGCGGAAGCATTTGGAACCTGCAGGAGTCAACACTTCTGTCTTCAGAGACTATTGCATCTATAAAACTAAAATGCCAGGACTCACGCTCAGTTGCTTTTCACTTAATCTTTTTTGCCTTTCCACTCTATCCCTCTCTGTTCATCATGCAGAGTACAGAGGATGCACAAAGAATTGTTATCACTGAAGCCCTATTTCAAATATAGCTAAACTAGCACATCCATAACGTGTTGTATTGTGTGCCTGTGCGGATTACAATCATGCATGGCATACCCAACATTTGGGGCACCAGTTTGAAAGTGTCTAATGAATGTATGGTTGCAGACAAGAAAACACTTAACACTATAACTAGTAGAGGTTATATGCGAATGCTACGTGGTGGTTGCCATCCCCTAGGACCCCAAATGATGTCCTTACTCTCGGCCTCCACTATACCTTGGTCACGGCCTGGCTAAGCGTCTGCTAAATGCTTAATTGTAAATTGTAATTGTATGTACCCCTCCACTCCGCAACACGCACGCACGCACGCACGCACGCACGCACGCACGCACGCACGCAGGCAGGCAGGCAGGCAGGCAGGCAGGCAGGCAGGCAGGCAGGCACGCACGCACACACACACACACACACACACACACACACACACACACACACACTACTTCTACTCTCTCTCTCCTACTCAGAGCAGATTCTCATCTAGTTGAGAGACCGGGGATTTGGTGCAACCATAAATAAGCAGCTGAAGGTAACATTGATTTCTATTCCGCCCCCTTCCCCCTCATCCTCCTTGGCTGTGGAATCAATCACACGTGGACCACAAACATAAGCACACTTCACAGCTCACCTCACACGGCACTGTATACATACTAACTACGCACAAAGAATGATACAAAAATATCCAATTTCCTTTTAGTCACAATGCGACTGCATACATATACACCATGCGCAACAAATAAACATGCACAGTCACACACACATGTACAAAACAATTTGCCTTTTATGAACACAGACAATGCCACCCGATCGGTGGTCTTTAAAGTGCCCATTCTCACTTTGTGATGTTAACCATTTTCAAACTGGCATATCTATTTTGGGCATGTCATTATAGTCATTTTCTGGTTTTACAAAATTGCGCAAATAGCCGATCTACGAGTTCACAACGCGTCCTGACGCCACACGTTGTGTGAGCTTACAGTTCGGTGCCTCCCACCCTTCATCTCCCACAGCTTTGCTTGTTCAGCTCTCTCTCCCGTCCAACAAATTCCAGCTGCCTGCCACCATCAAACGATTTGCCGCAGACCTGGGATGGATCTGGACAGTAACCACACACTGCAAAATCCAATCCTGCAGAGCCTTTAACTCAGAACTCCATTAACAATCAGGATTTTACAGTGTACCACAGACAATCACAGAGAAATAATTAACCACAACCATACTCTGGGTATGTAGGCAAACATTTGGCAAAAATAGCATATCTAAAAGTACACTGAGAGGAGCATGTAGATGTCTTGCTCGCAATCTCAGTATCTCAGTATTCTCTGTGTGTGTGAAACACAGGCATCAGTGTGAGACCTTGTCAATAGGTCATTTCATCAAGAACGTCATGCACTTTTGTGTGTCATAGGCCATTGATTTAGTCCATTTCCTTTTTATTGACTTACTCCAATCCTGAAGGCAAGTATGCTAATCTCCATAGTTTTTAAGCATTTCTCCCATCTTAGCCCCTATATCTATTGTTAGTGGCATGGTGCTTTTTATGAATTTCACGAGCTTAGCGTCGGCTGGCTGGAAGTGCCCCATATCAAAAACATCAACATCATAGCTTTTTTGTTAATGTATTTTCACCAGTTAGGTTTAGACTTAACTGAGCAGGTTGAGCTAGATAGCAGCCCAGCAGTTTTGCTAAAGAGCTTCATTGATAAAGGTCAGCATTTTTTTATGCTTCATTCTCAGTTGTTTCAAATGCCACTAACTCTGGATGGCTTATTCTGCAGCTGAAGCCAAAGTGTGTCAATAGGCAGAAACACCTAATTCTCAGCCCTGCCTCTATCTCTCACTCTCTCCCTCACCCTTCTATAGAACATGCTTAAACAAAGTCCTATAGAGCAGATCAGAATAAACAAACGTGTTTAGCGGTATGTCCAGAGAATGTCTATGGATATCTACACAATATCAGAATAAAGTGTCCAGAACTTCATCTATGTCAACTAGTTTGTCAACCCTGTGGATATTTAGAACAAAGTAACATACTGTATTTTGAATAGTCAATAACAATATCATAAGTGCCCTTTTCCAGAAATAAGGTGAATGAATAGTACTGCTCTAATGAGATAAAGCCAAACCAAAGCGTTATTAGACCCCATCTTGTTTCTGAATACAGAACAGTAATAATAAAGCTTTCTAATAGGTAAACACTGCGGCCACAATGTAAGATAAACTGCTTCACAAGCTGTATGGTTTAGAACTGGTTTAAGCTCCTGCAAGTGCAGTAAAGTGGCTTCGAGGTACTCTCCCTATAGAAGCTGTCAATGTTGTCATAGGGCCTTTCTTAATTCACACTTTGAAATGGTCGCTGGGAAAAGTATAAATTAAGCCCCACCCTAAACTCATTATACTGTGCCTAAATTGATGAGAAACAGAATCCTGCCTGTACCTGCCAAATGCCAGGAGAGAAACAGACAACCTTGATGAAAGCCATGTAGTGTATTAAGCAGTAATGTGACTGCCCTCCAGGGTCGTGGGAAAAAAAACATTTGCACCTTCAAGGAGTGATCTCTTAATTAAGCAGGAGGCTGCACAATTAATACAAATAAATATGGAACATTGTCGTTTTACAATAATATAAAATAAATGGTAAATGAATAAATGGACTGAATTTATGGTGCTTTTTCTAGTCTTCCGACCCGAAAACGTCTGACATAAAGATAGCCTGATGAAGGTCTTATAGAGCAAAAAGTTGTGATTTCCCATTAAAGCCTTTAACTGCTTTTGAAGACAGTGTGCGGGAGTGTTTTTCAGACATGATGTCATGTTGCAGCCTGACTAGTCTTATTCATGCCCCCCCCTGACTAGTCTTATTCATGCCCCCCCCCCTGACTAGTCTTATTCATGCCCCCCCCTGACTAGTCTTATTCATGCCCCCCCCCCCTGACTAGTCTTATTCATGCCCCCCCCTGACTAGTCTTATTCATGCCCCCCCTGACTAGTCTTATTCATGCCCCCCCCTGACTAGTCTTATTCATGCCCCCCCTGACTAGTCTTATTCATGCCCCCCCCCCTGACTAGTCTTATTCATGCCCCCCCCCCCCTGACTAGTCTTATTCATGCCCCCCCCCCCTGACTAGTCTTATTCATGCCCCCCCCCCCTGACTAGTCTTATTCATGCCCCCCCCCCCTGACTAGTCTTATTCATGCCCCCCCTGACTAGTCTTATTCATGCCCCCCCCCCTGACTAGTCTTATTCATGCCCCCCCTGACTAGTCTTATTCATGCCCCCCCCTGACTAGTCTTATTCATGCCCCCCCCCCCCCCCCCCCCTGACTAGTCTTATTCATGCCCCCCCCCTGACTAGTCTTATTCATTCCCCCCCCCCCCTTTTCAGCATGAACATATTTTATTCCATAATAAAGCAAGGGAGTTTATAACCAATCAGGCTCTCAGAGACACAATAAAATCACAGGTCATTGCGTACCATTTGAACAAATATATATGATTTTAATGAACAACAAAGGCATTAAGAAATTAAGATTTTCCCACCAGTAATCATAATGATCTATGCTAAATAATCAGTATTATCCTTTTCGGCATAATCATGCAGCCCTAATCCCAGTTTGTGCGTTGTGTGCACATTATCATCAATGAGTGTGTGCATTTGTGTGTGCATGGTTGTTTCCGGCTGTGTTTTGCGTCTACCTTTAACCTGCCTGAGCTGTGTGTGTGCGTGCGTGCGTGCGTGCGTGCGTGTGTGTGTGTGTGCATGCGTGTATGCGTGCACCTGTGTAACCTGTCATGTGCACAGGCACGTGTGATGTGATGTGTGTGTGTGGTCCTGGTGCTGAAAAACAGCTCCGAGGTTCACTTCCTCTCTACATCGGCCCTCATGGCGTAGCTAGGAAACAGCCTGTGTCCGTCTGCCGAGACAGCAGCTTTAGCCATTAGGCTTTAAAAATCCACAAAAAAGCCTAAATAAACGCTCTAAATGCTCTCTCCCACCCACCCAGCAAGCTGCTCAATGGGGAGCTAAAAGGTAGGAGGAAAAGAGCAATCAGGCTTCATCAGTAGCCATATTGCTAAATGCCTGACTTGTGCTGAAGAGAAGAAGGGATATCTGGCCTGTGACGCTGTCGCCACAAATGACCACCTTTTCCAGCTCATTTGTACATGCAAGAACTCAACACTAGCAGGCTAACACATCAAAAGACTGTCAGGGAGTCCGTATTAAATAATTACTCAGTAATGCCAACCCCCATTTAAGACCATTTGGTTGCATTTGTACACTCTCATAGTTACAAATGGATACGTTAACACCACCCATGTGCGTGTGTGCTTGTGCGTGTGTGTGTGTGTGTGCATACACAGATGTGAAAACAGGATGTACTGCTGCTTCATGCCATAAAATCGAATGGTGAAATTCATTGTATTAATAAATATAACAGTCTTTATTCTCATGCCAAGGTGGTGTGCATGTCCATTCATTGGTCCATAAGTAAACATTAGGAGGATGAAGGGTTACTGTATACGCAAGGCTTTAGGCTAGATGAGTCATTATCTAATTAGTAACAGGTAAATCAAAAAGTTTCTGTTCTCACTGGATCTGCCCTAATGTTCATACAGTAGCAGCTATAGCAGAGAGTTTTCAAATTTCACTCATTACAAATTGATACATTAACACTGAAGATTTTACGATGTGGGTGTACTACTTTTATCTTAAATACATTATACTCTCTCTCCACTGCTACTTTTGGCCCTGTCTCTCTCTATCTCTCTTTCTTTCTCTCTTGCACATACACACGCACGCATGCACACACGCGTGTACACAGCTACACGCGCACACATGCACGACCCAACGTGTTTCTCTATCATGTTGTTATAAAGCAATTGATTTGATTGCTCTATGCTGTTAAATGACACATAGCAAGCACAGAGGGACTTGTTGTTCCACGGTCTGTCAATTCATAAGCACAGGTAATGTTCTGGCTGTCAATAGCACCAGCACAATTACACGGCACTCAAAACAGAATGTGAACCATAATCCTGTGGTTTGAGTAACAGAGAGACAGGGACATAGGGAAGCATAATAGGAAGGAAGGAACATATATATAACAGTATAGGCACACCCCCCTCCAAAAAAAGAAAAGAAAATGAAAAGTACCACACATTGTCTCTCTGCAACACCTTGAAACCAGCTGAGGCACCGTGCGTTGTCTGTCTACAACAGAAATGTGTCTTCCACAGGCAACGTGTCCATGGTGACATAGGTGACACAGAGGGGGGAGAGAGAGAGAGAGGGAGAGAGAGAGCTATTTCCTTTTAATTCCACAATTCTTTCCACACAGACTTCTGTTGGGCTACTAGCTATGGAGTGTACATTTGTATTTCACACTGAGACAAGCTGAATGCAGCGCTGGTATGTTGAGTTGGGTGTAGCTGTGTGACATTCTGTAACGGGGTTAAAGGTTAGGAAGAAGAAAGAAGGTAAGAAACCGCAACAAGATACTGAGATAAGAGGGGCATGCAAACAAGTGACATACACACGCACATTTTCATGTGTACACACGTTCACCGACGCATGCACGACGCATGCATACACACAGAAATGGCAATTACCTTGCCACCCAGTTGAGGGCTTCATAACCTTGCGGTACTCACCTCCCAGCTGAAAAACTGACTGTACGGACCCTGCCTGCCCTCAGTTCAGTGCTATGGAATATGGCTCCTGTGTGGTCTCATTAAGGTTCAGACAGAGTATTAGGCTGGCTACAGTGTATCCCGCCAGTTCTCTTCCCATGCTGTAGCTTTGATGTGTGATGGATGTGAACTTGGCCTGCACGGTAACACAGTGACCCAGTAAGCTTTACAACCAACCTCAGTTGTATATTAGCCCCGGTTAATGAAGCTAATCTCCCCTAATGCCATCACACAGCCCACTGTTATGGCTTAATTATGTCATATTAGCGCCAGGTGAGAGTAAATACAGATGAGTGGGGATGGTTTGGGGGGGTTACAGGAATGGACACATGTATGCACCTGACCTTCACATGCATGCGTGCATGTGCGTGCGTGCGTGCGTGCGTGCGTGCGTGTGTGTGTGTGTTTTGGAAGTGGCATGTACATTTGACCACAGTCTGGAAGAGGCATTCCTTACCAAGGTGCTTAAGTACCAGTGTCTTAAGGATGCTATTATACAACTTGGCTACAGATGTAAACTACTTGTGTAATGTCCATAAATCAGTCGTGAGGGGCCTGCAGATTGCAGGCATGCCCAAGCCAAGAGCTAAGGCATCGGCAAAATTCTGTTCAGTGTCTGCAATAATTGGCAGTCGCCATATATGGAGAAGGCGATGCTTTCTGTACCCGTGATATGTATCCTGAAGCACTTGTTGTAGAGCTTTTTTTTCCAAGTTTGTGCATCCACTATTGTTTGTGCTCAAGAAATTTCTTGTAAAATGTGAATGCAAATAAAGATGTTAAATGTGTGTGTGTATGTGTGTGTGTATGTGTGTGTGTGTGTGTGTGTGTGTGTGTGTGTGTGTGTGTGTGTGTGTGCGCGCGACTGTGTGTGTGTGTGTGTGTGTGTGTGTGTGTGTGTGCAAAGTGAAAACTCAATCTTTCACTTTCTGTCTTTTTATCTGTTTCACCTATGAAACTTGACATAAAGTCCACAGTGTTACTTTATTTGTAACTCAGAAGAGTGCAAAAATGTAACCAAATGGACCCTTAAGGGTGCGTTTGAACACTCTCAGACACATTATTTTACTGTGTAGGCCCCAGGAGCAGTTTGGTAGTGTGTCAGAAGGTTTCACACGGCCAAGCCAGTAGTGATTTGAACTTGTGACCTTTCATACGACGTGTTATGGGTGACAGTTCAGTGTGAGCCCAGAATGACTCTGCAGCTGTTGCAGAGTCGCGCTACTACACCGTAAAACCCTCAGTGTTCATTTATCCATGTGTCACTCTGAGAGAGTTTAATGTAACCAAAGAGTTAAATGAACGCCTGAGGATTTTACAGTGCACCCTACTTATACTGTTACACACAGACCTTTGCCTTGCTTCTTCACCCCTCACACATGTACAGTTGGAGGCCATCGATATTGTTCTTTTTGCTGAGGTTTGCGTGATCTGCGCAAAAGGACAGTTAACCCATTTTGGGCGGGAACCCCTTTTGGTGTTTTAAACATTATGTTATAATTTAGCTATTGAAAAATAGCAGATCTACAAGCTCATAGCGCGCCACCGAGTGGCGCGCTACGAGCTTGTAGGTCTGCTATTTTTGAAAAATAGTGAAAATATTTATTTCAGAAAACTGGAGGATTTATAAGGATTTTTTAAAATGTTGAGGTCAGGCCTAAATGGGTCAAATGATAAGGGACAATATCGGTGGCACCCAACTGTACACAACGTCGCAACCTACACCCAGAATCCTCACTCCGGTCTGCATATCTTCTTGCCATCTCTAATTTAATCACACTATTCCCAATATTCGTTTTCTAGCTTCAAATATACTTTCCAAACTCTGTCTAACTTCGCCCTATCCCACATTTGTCCTGAGCGTGCTGCACACGGCGTACTACGTACACACAACAACAGCAACACACCAAAAGTGGTTCTCTCTTTGACGAAGATGTAATTGTAGCGTGTGCAATGCACGGCCGACCAGGCCACACCTACAGCCTGTATGTGTGGTTACCACTGGTTACGGCAGTGGGTCTCAATTAGCTGGATTGATGCTGAGGTCTGTAATGAGACAGACAGAGAGGGAGTAATCAGTCTTATTTATACTCTGTTGCATGCTGGTGGCACGCACGGAAATAGCCGATCTACAAACTCACAACGTGCTGCAATGAGATACGTTGTGAGCTTGTATTTCTGTTATTTTCAGCACGCGAAAAGGAAGACAGAGAGAGACAGCAAGACAGACAGAGTGAGCAAAAGACAGAACAGGGAGACCAGGAATCAGAAAGACAAACGAGGAACATAGACTATAATCACTCTGGTAAGCCCTTAAACACAGAGGAGCACTTCCAAAAGTCTCCTCTCTAATTGTGAAGTGGTTGGATCTCTAGAAGAAAACCTTTTTTTACAAGAAACTACAAAACACATCCAAGTCTACCAGGAAGCCTCTTAGGTTAACCCAAGAGGAACTAAAAGGGCTCTACCCAAACAAAACAAGGCACGACATAAAGTAATCACTCCTGAGTTCTACCTTAAACACTCAACAAGCCTTCTGGCAGTAGCACGCAAGATTGTTGTGGGTAAAAGTGTAAATAAAGTATTTCAAATATAGACACAGGCATGTGGGAAGCACGGAGGTTATACTGTATTGATATGTCTGAGAAACACTGAGACAGTTGCACGCTGTGTGTATTTGCTCACCCTATCAGCAGCTGTTGTTTGTCTACAGATGTTGGACAAAATGAGGGGGAAGATCCGATAGTTGCCAGCCAACTGAACTACTAGTTTTACCTTTACCTTACTTACCCACGGCTATTGACAATTATCTGGGAGATGATCAGTCTTATCATCAGACAATATTTTAAACTCACTCCCATAAAGTTTTTTGCTATGCTGGACAAATGCAAACTCAGTTTTGGTTTAAACAGCTAGGGCAAAGTGCACTGGTTTCAAACCTCTCTGTTTGTTTAAAATGAATCATAAGTAATCGTTTCTGTTGATAACCAGTGCAATATATGCTATGCTAAAAAGAAAATGTCTGTCAGGCATTAAATAACACAATGGAGGACATTTTCATCACTGTAGTTGCATAAACAATCATGCTACGCTAATGAATGTTAACTCTCACTAGAAGTTAGGGCATGTCTATGAGCCAAGTTATTTTCAGCAGAATTCTCATATTCTGCCAAACACTATTACAGCCATTAATTCCTGAAAACATGGGCCAATAACTGAACCACATTCATCTAAATGATCCACTGGTATATACAGCTCAGTTTGCTCTCCCACCCAATGGAAGACCAGTAAATCCACAGACAGAAATTGAAACACAAGATTACGCCAGAATATTAAGGACAAAAGCCACATGTCCGTCTTCTGAACTGCTTTCATTTTCGACCATCAAATGTCCATGTCAGGCTTTAAGTGGAAATAGCCAGTGTACTACGTTACTTATTCCATATGAGCCCATGAAGCTGTGTTACTCAACCTTCAACGCACGCACGCACACATGCACGCACGCAACCACGCACGTACGCACGCACACACACACACGCACGCACGCGCATGTGCGTGTAGAGAAACTTGTGCATAATCCAGAGAAACATAACCGCTAAGCAAAACAATTCATAAATGAGGAGTTGAACAGTTTTATTTTTCTCTTTTTCTTTTTCAAAACATGTACATTTGAACAAAAAGCAGATGTGGTTCAATTTGTGTAAGGATTTTCCTATCTTAGAACAATTTCAAATCAGAACACATTAATTGGCCAACTGTAATGTTGCAGGGCTGCACACTAGATGCAATCCATAGGCTTTCAAAGTTGGCTCCAAGGCCTCCTGAATTTCAAGTCAAATTCAAGTTGAATCACTTTCAAGTTTCAACCTAGTGGCCCTATTTGGGCATTTCATTATTGTCAAAAATGTTCAACATTGTGCAAAACACCTTTCTTTTTAAAAAAAATAGTGAAAATAGTGGACACATGCACACAACAACATTCACAACACGTCACAATGCATTGTGAAATAATAATATAATATAATAATAAAATATATTGCAATCGCGCCAGAGGCTACCAGGCTGTTTGGGGGTCCTTGGAGACTTTGGGACCCCCTGCATTCATGATTCATCCATCAACATGCCAGTTGACAGCACTGACTCAACAGGCTCAGAGAACTCTGCTTTCTGAGAACAATATTGTGCTAAAACAGACGATGCTTGATCCAGACATTGCTCAACTGTGGTCTCTCAGATTGCTCCAAGGCATGTCGAAGCGCTGGTGGTTAATTACATTCAAATGATAAGGTCATCCGTTTAGATTCTTTCCCCTAATTATTTCAAATGGTTCAGTGACAGCTGGATTAACCACCTGTATTGTCTTATCCCTGGACTCTGACACAGAAGCCCACGCCGTATATTTACCCTTCTTCCAAGCCCTATTGATTGCTGGCCTGTTTGACAAGTCAAACCAGGAAAGGGTGCCGTTTGCTCAACGTTGAACTCTCCCACATGAGTCTGAGCAAACACAGGATTCTGCAACTTGTGACTAGAGTTGTTCCGATACGGATACTGGTATCGGGTACTCGGGCCGATACCACCCTCAAGTACTCGGAACAGGCCCCGATACTCTGACCCGAGTACCAAAACATCCAATTGACACTAGGCTGAACGAATGCAACGGGAGCAAGTCTGACCCAACACTGATCTACAGCCGATCTACAAGCATAAATGACAACTACACAAAGTGTAGATCGGAGAACCATCTGCATATATGAGAAAAAGGGGGTAAAATAAGTGGTTACACAAAAATAAAGTACTCGTATCGGTACTTGGTATCGGCGAGTACTAAAAATTAAGTACTTGTACTCGCTCTGAAAAAAATGGTATCGGGACAACTCTACTTGTGACTGACATAAGATTCGATAGCAAATGTCAACAGTGTGCAAAACTGAAATCACCTCTGTTAATGATTGATTGATACGTTTTATGCCAAAGGGCTGACACAGGACGCATGTAGAGCAATTGTTAAAACAATGTTCTGTTTGTGGGGTGTGATTGTGTCTGCCAGGCGATAGCATGGCAAAGACTATGTTTTTGTCCCTGTCCGTCCGTCCGTCCGTCTGTTACCAGCTAATGTGTGGCACATACACATACTCCCTGGATGCCAATTCCGAACCGCTACCCCAAGTTTTCCAGAACGGCCTGTTATAGCCGTACCATAACTTGAGGCAGATTTTTGCAAAACACACTTTTTTATATTACTTAATAAAATATTACTCTATTTTATCCATATCCATACGTCACACAAATCGGTACACAGTATCTCTGTGTCAGGGTGGGGTCATCCTGGACCCCACCCTCTCCTTCCAGTCCCATGTCAACCAAATCACTAAAACTGCCTTCTTTCACCTCCGTAACATTGCCCACCTTCGTCCAAGCCTATCACACACTGCTGCTGAGACACTCATTCATGGCTTCATCACATCCAGGCTCCACTACTGCAATCGCCTCCTATACGGCGTCACCACCAAGGTTCTCAAAACTCTGAAGACGGCCTGCTCACCAGAACCCAATCCAGGGACCACCTGGCCCTCAACAACCAAAACGGCCAAATATAACCCAAAGGGTGCAGAATACTGAAACAGGTTTATATAATAGAACAAACTAGAAAAAGTGCCCTTCTGGGCACAGGTCTCCACCAGGAGGATAGGAGTGTGTGTGTGTGATGTTTGGCAAAATGTTTAGGAGCAATATAAACGTGTGTGTGTGTGTGTGTGTGTGTGTGTGTGTGTGTGTGTGTGTGTGTGTGTGTGTGTGTGTGTGTGTGTGTGTGGCTTGGCCTGTTGTAGCGCCACCATGAGGCTGATTTGAAAACGGTCAAGTGGCATTTCTTCCAAAGCCTAGTGGGAATATGCATGCACAGTTTCACCACAATCGGACGCGGCGTTGAGTAGTTGTGGCGATTTGTACAAAAGGGGTACAAAGCGGGCTACTCCTGAAAAGTTTAGAAGCCAATACATACATATGTCGGCCTCCTGGAGCAGATGTGAAAAATTCCATGCAAAGGTTTTTCCTTGGCCTCTAGGGAGTTGGCATACAAAGTTATCCACAGCTCCGTGCAGTTAGAGGTAAAAACACTTTTCGGCCAGTTATAGCGCCACCATGAGGCTAAGTTGAAAATGTTCATGTGGCATTTGTTTCTCGGCCTAGTGGGAATGTGCGTGCACAATTTTACGATGTGTTCATGATTTGCAGCATTTTGTTTGAAACTGAGCACTCCTGCAAACTTTGGAAGCCAATCTTAGCCAATCAGGATGGAGTCTGAGAAATCTGAGAGACCCGTTTCGTTGAATGGCTCTAGAGAGACTGTGTACCAATTTACGTGATGTTTGGACAAAATCTGTAGGTGTACTGTCCAAAAACTTGTTTTGCACAAAGCGGCCTCCTGGTGGCGCTATAACAGACCGTTCTGAAAATTTTGGGGCAGAGGTTCATCGTTGGCATCCAGGGAGTGTGTGTGCAAAATGTGGCATCGACCAGGTTAACGGTGCCGGAGATTAGCTGTTCACAGACGGACGGACACACGGACGGACGGACGGACGGACGGACGGACGGAGTGCAAAACATACTCTCTCCCCATGCCTTCGGCCTGGTGTAGACAATAAGACACAGATGCCTGGTTTGTGGTTGGTTGTGCACTGGGGATGGGGGACCTGTGGGTTCGCTGTGCATCACAATGTGGCTGGCTGTGGGCCTTTGGAATGCTGCCACCACGGAAATAAAAATACATATAATCTAAAGGCATCACAACCTTTCAAGGACCACTGTAGAGCATGCACACTCACAATAACAGTGACCTACCTGATAATGTCACGTCATCACGATCCCCAAGAAATGCTGATCCTCTTGTGGGCAGACAAGCCAGTAAGGAAAGGAGGAATAGGAGGAGGTTGTAACGGCGCAAGGAGACAGTCATGACGCTGCAGGAAGACAGACAGACAAGACAGAAAGAGTGAGACATTTATCAGTAGTTCTGAAAACGCCATATCACTATATTTATAGACGAATCCACAAAGGCGTGTCCTGGGCGTAGGGTTCCAAACCGTCCCGTAAAATATGGGAACGTACCGTACTTGGCAACTAAAATGAACTGATACGGGACGCACTTTGTCCCGAATTTTGTGTAAGAATGACTTTATTTTGGGGATTCTCAGTATCATATCTTAGCAAACATTTCACCAACCATTTCACCCCGTGCCTATCTGGTCCACAACACAAATGGATGCTGTTGACAGCCAAAAATCTTATCTACCTCAGAGTCAGAAAGTTCTAGTAGTGAGGTAGAACTAAAAAAGAAGAAAAACTAAGTGCAGAGCTGAGTGGGAAAAAGATTTGGTGGATTTTTATGAAACAAAAGCTTTGCAGTTTGAAAGAGGATATTCAAGCTTTCCCTACAGCTGCAATGTTGGTGAGTTTAACGTTGTTTAATACAAGCAGATCGCAGATGCAAATTGGATGAGTGGGGAGTCAATGGATGGTATTGCAACTCTAGATTCATCCCATTATAATAAATCTAGAGTTGCAAATGGCAAAGGACTGTGCTGTCATGTGCCAGTTAGCCCTGACAGTGACACAGTTCCTTGTTCATCAAGCAACTCTAGAGCAGTGGTTCCCAAACCTTTTCACGTCAAGGACCCCCAAATTGACACTAATGAGCCTGCAGACCTCCATTTGAAAACCTAATGCCATGGACCCCCATAAGAGAAGATTTTTAAGGCTCTAGCAGTGATTCTCAACCCGTTTAATTTCAAGGACCCTCAGTTTGTCATGCATTAGTCTACAGGTCCCTATTTAATGGCATTTCTACCTATGTTAATTTAACTCTGAGAGTGTACAAATGGAACCAAATAGACCTGCACTCTCAGAGTTACAGACTCATAATGGTCCATTTGGTTCCAAACTATCATTTAGCTGGGGACCCCCTGGAACTCACTCAAGGACCCTTGGGGGTCCCCGGACCCCACTCTGGGAACCACTGGCTTAGGCTAGTAGTAAATGTGAATTTAAACCTGAAGAGTGGGTACTGAGAAGCCTGTATGCTTTGTAAAATGGTCTGAAATAAGGTCAAGTTTATGATTTGAACATTTGACATGTAAAGCTTAATATTTTTTATGCTGTTAAACCTATAAAACCAAGTCCTTATGGCATGAACTATAAGTTGGAAGGGGTAGAGCAAAGTTTTAGGTCAGTGCAAACTGCAGATTCATTCAAGTATTCATGTATACATTCCAAATCATACCTTTACTAACATTTTGATTTATTTTTTTGTCAATTTCATACTGCTAAATGTTCAATGTAATTAAGTACCCCAACACTGATACACCGATACTGATACAATAAGATCAACTAAATCATATTATAATGCAAGTAGATGTAAAAAATAATGCATACTATATAGCACTTTTACACTCTCAAACAGCTCATATACATGTCAATACAGGTCAGGTAGTATTTGATATAATATTATATTACAATTACAATATTACAACTAGAAATATTGTTCCTGAAGAAACAATGTGGGGTCGCTGCAAGCCAAAAGATTGTACTACAAATGCAGTCAAGGTCCCCAAAAAAATGGCACACCAAAATGGTTATTTGAAAATCTGGGAGTTGGCAACCCTACCTGGGCGCTGCCATGAGGTGCACCATTAGGCGCAGCTTTACACCTCAGCACTGATTAGCTATACCTGGCCTCCATGGATTTGTCTATAACAATATCACATTCGCAATATCACTGTTGTCTCCTGGTCCTTTCTTCACCTATCTCTCATCTGTGTGTGTGTGTGTGTGTGTGTGTGTGTGTGTGTGTGTGTGTGTGTGTGTGTGTGTGTGTGTGTGTGTGTGTGTGTGTGTGTGTGTGTGTGTGAGAGAGAGAGCGTGCATGCATGCATGCATGCGTGCGTGCGAGAGCGAAAGAGAGAGCGAGAGCATATGTCCTCCATATACTGTAAGCAGAAATTGTGGCTGCCACTTATTTTCAGCCGGTCTATGTGAAACCTAACATGGGACAGGGTGTAATTAATGACCATGATTATGCTACTGCTACGTTCCTCAGTTGCATGCAGGATACATGTTGCCAAGTGTGTAGTGTACTGTATAGTAAGTTGTGTCATATGTGTGAAGTGTTGCTGAGTGTCTGTTGACATGCACACCAATGCTGTTTATATGCATCGAGGTGGGTTGAAATACATATTTAACTAGAAAAAGTGCCCCTCGGGGCACAGGTCTCCACCAGGGCTGGTCAGGTTGTGGCCTCCTGGTGGCGCTATAATAGGCCAATGTGAAAAGGGTGGGATATATTCCTCAGCCTAGTAGGAACGTCCGTGAAAGATTTCACGTAAATTGCACGCTCTGTTCATGATTTGAGGCTTTTTGTTCAAAACGGGCCAATCCTGCAAACTTTGAAAGCCAATGTTAGCCAATTAGGATATAATCTGAAATATCGGACAGATCCGTCTTGAACACATGACTGTAGAGATAGTGTGTAACGATTTGCAGGATTTTTGGACAGAATCTGGAGGAGTAATATCAAAAATGTGTTTTTCAAATGTCGGCCTCCTGGTGGCGCTATAACAGGCCGTTCTGGAAAATTTGGGGCAGAGGTTCATCGTTGGCATCCAGGGAGTGTGTGCAAAAATTGGCATCGACCAGGTTAACGGTGCTTGGGATTAGCTGTACACAGACGGACAGACACAAGCACACACACACGGACGGAGTGCAAAACATACTCTCTCTCCATGCCTTCGGCCTGGTGGAGACAACTGTATAATGACTTTCGGATGACCCAGTAGGTTACTCTTGTAACTTGCAGGGTCACTGATACTATGAACTATGAAACTATCTATCTATCTGTCTGTCTGTCTGTCTGTCTGTTACTATATTTACCCAGGGTAACTGGACTAAGCATCAGCCCTGCTCATAGAACATTTCATGGTAGTGGTTCAATGCCTTGCTCAAGGGCACTTCAGCGGTGGTAATTTTAACGTGCCGGTCCGGGGATACGAACTGGCGACCTTCCGGTATCAAGACCGCTCCGCAAACCGTTCGGCCACCGCTGCCACAAATCTGCCTGCCTGCCTGCCTGCCTGCCTGCCTCTATCTATCTATCTATCTATCTATCTATCTATCTATCTATCTATCTATCTATCTATCTATCTATCTATCTATCTATCTATCTATCTATCTATCTATCTGGCATAATGACTACATCGTAAAACAATGAAGAAAATAAATGAATAAATAAATAAATAAATAAATAAATAAATAAATAAATAAATGAATGAATGAATGAATGAATGAATGAATGAATGAAGGCTCCTTGTGGTGTCAGGCTCCATTTTGAGAAAAACTAGTTTGGTATGCAAATGTACTCAATGTAGTAATTTATCCTTTTTATAATACTACCCTCCATAAAGCAAATTCAGCCTTGCCACTATGGCCTTTGGGATTTGAAGCATTACTTGCTCTGCCAAAAGCATGATTGCAAGAAGTACGTACAACAACAGAAGCATTTCTCATCAAGGCCTGTTGTCATAGAACAAGGTCACACCCTCTCCTTTGCCAGACAACCTTGTAGAACTAAAATCTCTGACAAAGCTTTAAACACAGAAATGTGGTGACAGCCTCCCAGCTCCCATATCCACATCCTAAAACTAAAATAAGATGACAAATTGTTCCTGGTCACTAAGGTGGTGTTGTTGGACAGGTTCTACCAGTCAAATCCAGCATCTAAATATAGAAACTAATAGCTCACAGCTATTTGGAGGTTGCTCACAACAACCGAGAACTTGAAGAACATTCTTAGGGAAAACTCGCCCTAAGAACCTCTGAGCAGGGGTTTGGAGGTTAGAGACTATACTGTAGGGGGGGCACACAACAATCTTTAAAGGTGATTCAGGATGTCAAAGACAAGATACAATATACTACATTTGTGTTCGTGTACAGTAGGTATAATAAATACTAAAGAGATGCAGGAACTGTTTTCACATCATGTTTTCAAAGGAGCAAAAAGTATGACCAACTGGCATAAGCATCCACTTAAAGCGTCCTTTGGTTTTTAAAAGGCATTATATAAATTCAAGTTATTACAAGTATTACTTTAGCTTGTCACTACTACTGTATAAGAGATCTTGAGATTGTTTTCTTTTCTTTTTCCCTCCCAACAATATTGTGTAATCATCATCATAATTTTTTGACCGCGGTCGAGATCATGGATTTCACAATCCCACGCCAGGCAGTGCCAGGGATACATAGACCTGTGGCAGTGACTTGGTTAAACACTGGGGATACAGTTGCTGACTGTCTTGGTATCATGCCAACTATTCTTGTATCAGTTTCAAACTGTTCCCGTAACCCGTACATTCTGCACTACTGCTGAAGGATTTCCAAAAAATTACTCTTGGGGGGTCGAGGAGAACTGGAGCAGCAGTTCAAAAAGTATGTATAAAGTGGAATTCTAACACACCGAAAATGTTGTCCCAAATGCATGTACTGTATGTAAAAACATTTATTAGAGTGTGTGCAAAATATAAGGCCACTCAGATCAGATGATGAGGAATAAAAATAGCTTATAGAACCCTGGCACACATTTATTAGAGTGTGTGCAAAATATAAGGCCACTCAGATCAGATGATGAGGAATAAAAATAGCTTATAGAACCCTGGCACACAATACAGCACATGCAACACATTACTTCCACAATGACTAGGCCTAAAAGTTATGTTAAACTACATTAGCTTCGCAATTCGCTTAGTGTAATATGGCATCCTTGACATATTCGACAGAACTTTCCTTATAAACTCACATACTCTCCAAGAGTCTGGGCTTTTGCGTCCTGACGTAGTGCGTAGCTCCTAGGGATGCTCCGATCAGGTTTTTTGGGACCGATACCGATCACCGACTGTTTCTCTCATGATCGGCCGATACCGATATGTCCGATACCGATACTGATCTTGTGAAATGTTAAAAAAAAGAATATTTCCAAAATTATAATATGTCAAAACCAACGTCAAAACTGTTCCTGTGTGTGGGGAGGAAGGGGAGAATGTTTAGGCCTGTCACAAAAATGCAAAATGATGTTATACTATATATCTGATTGACATTTATCCCACTTAAATGGTGTAAAAGATCAGTTTCTCCAGATACTATCATGATTTCATCTAAACCCCCTTCTTTAAATCAGTTTCAGTTCTATGCTTCTTATTTTACACTGCTTTCCTCCCAAAGTCGAGCGGTGTGGTCGCCCGACAAAATAATTCAATTAAATAAAGATCTTGTATTTCTATTGAGCGACGTCTTTCAACAAAATTTAAATTAGTTATAACTTGGGAGAAAGATAGGGACAGGGGGAGACGCAGAGCGCTGTGCACGTTCAAGACAGATATATCTCATATAATAAAGACGGTTGCATCCACACTCAAAATGCGCACCTGCCTGGTTGGGCAACCCGGTAGCAAACCTTACCTGCCCGAGCATTTTATTTACCTGCCCCGGGCAGTCGGGCAAGCGTTAGTGTCAACCCCTGGGACCCTTACAGTTCTGTAACTCTGACAAATGGAACCAAAGGATTCCAATAAATCTGTGTGGCCTAATGCATATCAAACTGGGGTCCTTGAAATAATGAATAATATTGGGAATCACTGCCCCACTACTATACAGTATGCAGGGCCAAAGCCCCTCCATTTCAACATGTGACCTCATGTTAATCTCTGTAGAAAGCTCTGCTCTGTTCTCCCCCACTATCAGAGTAAAGTGTCTGTGTGTGAAAGCTCCTCTCTCTCTCTCTCTCTCTCTCTCTAAAATGAATGTTTCCCCTCCATTCCTCTACCTCTCTCAGCCAATCGAGGGCCCCGAAACATGCGGGAAGGCAGGGTAAACCAACCAGGAAAGTGGGAGGTTCGGTACAGACCTCCTAAGGTCCCTTGGTAAACATTTAAATCCTCTGTGGTCAACCCTCCTCCCACTGCCTCTGACCCAACACAGACTGTACAACATGCAACCAGGCAAATCTACACACATGCACGCACATGCAGTACACACACAACACACACACACACACACACACGTGTGGGCGCGCGCCACGCACATGCACGCGAGCACACCAACACACGCATGCACAACACAGCCCAACACACACATACCCACTTGTAACCCCGTTGCCGACACTATCCCTCCCCCAAGTTTCCCTGGGGAGCTGGTTTCTGTTAATCATCTGTGTTTGTGTGAGACAAGTAGGCAGGAGAAGGGGGAGGCTAAGAACGCATGGGCAGTGGCGGAAAGTAACTAAGTACATTTACTCAAGTACTGTACTTATACAATTTTGAGGTATTTGTAGTTTACTTGCGTATTTCCGATTTCCAATACTTTTACTTCTACTCCACTACATTTCAGTCAAATATTGTACTTTTACTCCACTACCATTATTTGAAAACCTTAGTTACTACCGGTAGTTACATTGTAGATTTTAATTATTATTAGAAAACATTCAGTAACCACTTCAATCCTGTATACATTTTGAACTTGTGAAATGGGACTTATTATGATTATGCAAGTACAAATTTTGGTACTTTAAGTAAATTTTGATATCAATACTTTAGTACTTTTACTCAAGTAATTTTTGATGACCATACTTTTACTTGTAACGTAGTAGTTCTACATTGCAGTATTGATACTTTTACTTAAGTAAAAATGGCGAGTACTTTTTCCACCACTGAGAACGGATGGGGTGATGGTATGAGGGTGGAGTGAAGTGAACAGAAGGTTAGGGGGTAGAAGGTCAGTTGGTCTCGTTGTGTTAGCCCCTTCCATGGCCTCCGAGGCACGCTCGCGTGCGCATGCGCACATGCACACATGGTAATGTGGCAAAGCCAAGTTTAGTTTTAGATTCTTCCAAAAGTAAAGAAGGAAGAGTCAGCAAGGTTAAATTAATCTCAGGAAATCCCAGGAGAGATATATTTTGGAAATGTAAACATGCAGCATTCATGAGCTGTCTTAACCACTTTCAACCTGGCATTCTTTTTGAAAATCAGCGACTTTGGATTTACTTACGGGGAGGGGTTTTTTGCGCGGAGGTTTTCTCTGCTTTGTAAAAGCAAGTAGGCTACTCCAGTACTTTAACTTAAATCCAAATTTGACAGAGGAACTTTCACTTGTAGTTGAGTAATATTTGACCAGAAGTATCTATACTTTGACTCAAGTACTGGGGTTGATTACTTAATGTGTATTGAACCATGGATTTGCAAAATCTGTAAGAGCAATATAAAAAAAAGCAAAAATTGGCCTCCTGGTGGCGCTATAAAAGGCCCATGTGAAAAAGCCTAGTCAAGTGTGAATGTGCTTGCAAAGTTCAAGGTTCAAGGTTCAAGTTTATTGTCAACAATACCAGTTACAGGGTAAAAGGCACGTGAAATTCATTGTGCGTTAAAAGACCATACAACAGCTACAGTCTAGTGTCAAATAATCTGTATAAAGAACTAAGTGCAGGTTAAAACTAACATCTCTAAAGTACACAACTACTGAAAGTGCGAGATCTCAGGTGCAAAAATGCAGAAGGCCTTAGACATATGGCCATATAGTCCGGGCCTTGTAGTGTTCAGTGTCTGTTCATGAGTCTGATGGCGGAGAAGAAGAACGTGTTCCATAGTCTCTGTGTGCGGCTGGCGAGGCTGAGGAACCGGTTGCCTGGCCGTGGCCGCCTAGATGGCTCAAACAGGCTGTTGCTGGGATGATGCACATCTTTAACAATCCGTTTCGCCTTGGCCACGCATCGGCTTTCGTATATTCCCTGGAGGGAGGGAAGCTCACCTCCAATGATACGCTGGGCACACGACAATGGCACGTTGCCTCATGATTTGAGGCACTCCTGCAAACTTTGGACACCAATCTTAGCCAATCAGGATGGAATATGACAAATAATAATGTGTATAGTGTACCGATTTGTGTGATGTTTGGACAAAATCTGTTGGAAATTGGAATAATATCGAAAAATGTGTTTTGCTAAATGGGCAATGTGAAACATTTGGGGCAGAGGTTCTGCTCTGGCATCCAGGGAGTGTGTTCGACGTTGATTGGTCCAACGGTGCCGGAGATTATCCTGGACTAGTCCTTTAACCCATGCTATATTTTTGAGGTGGCAGACTTTGTGATGTGGCTGTTTAGGTGTGAGTCCATGACTACCTCCAAAAACTATTACTTCAGTTTTGTCTTCGTTAAATTGAAGACATTTGTTCAATGCATTTTGTATTGGACAATATAGTCATCTGGTGATGTGATTATGTAGATTTGTGTATCGTCTGCATAACTATGCCAGTTTATTTTGTTGTTTTCCATAATCTGAGCTAGTGGGGGGATGTAGATATTGAACAGATCCTCAAATCAGATGTGTAATTACTAGCGATAGATACAAAATATGTTCTCTAAATATGATTCAACAGGGTCCTGATTCAACACTACCTGACTGGTGCATTCATGTAAATTATGCGGATGAGATTTGACACATGAACCAGAATGGCCGAATATACGACTTAGTTCTGATGTCATCGCCTGGTTACAGGACGCAGGTGCCATCACGTGCTTGTGGATGCCATCACGGGCTCATGAAAGCAGGCACGCAGAGAAGCATGAATGAACCAAGCCTTAGTTTAATAGGATAAGGATGGATTCCTACGTTGAGTACCACGACTACTACACCCCTAGAGCTTTGACAAATTCCACAGGGCAGATCATGGAGTGGGGGCCCTGTGAAGAAAATGCCCTACGTACAAGATGTCCTTAGTCAGACTCCTCACCTGTCTCACCATGTACAAATCCTTATTATAGTAGGTAGAAAAAACTAATATAATTTTGTCAGGATGGCCGAGAAATCCACGGACGGCTTCGAAATCAGTGGTAATTTCCGTGATGGTGGAATCGCGGATTCCTGGGTGGGCTAGTTACTGAGAATTCTGCAGGCTTATGGATTATGGCCTGTAGCATTACAGCCTGTCTTCCTGAAGATGCACATGAATGCATTCACACGCATTCCA
>NC_136793.1:25420837-25578337 GCF_951216825.1 Electrona antarctica
ATTGCTCTCCATAGACTTTGCCATGAATCTTGCCGCATTCTCAGAACATGGCTGCGAATTTGCGAAATGATTAGGCTGGAGTGAATTCAGAGTAAGGGTTTTGTTCAAAGACATTAGACTTCAAATGAAGTCCTTGACTCTTGCGTTGAATGGTCACCCCCACAACCCCAACCCCTCCTTCTCTCTCACACAGACAACCACACACATGGATGCTGAACATGTGTGCACATGTTTGTGTGTGTACACTGTAGCTGACTAATGGTTTATGAGTGCTATGGCGTGTGCAGAACAGACCAGAAAGCCACTCTTCATGTTCTATGTCATACGATAGTGTCACACACTGAAAATACTCAAATATATGCTATTTTCAGCAGCACAAAACACCATGATTAAATAGCAACTGAAAGCTTCTTCATCTCAAACACAAACATATTCCTCAGATTCTCAAAGCTGATTTTTGTTTTGTTTTCAAACAAACTCCTTTCAAATTGACAGAGCAACAATGAGTTTTGTATGCTACTCAGTATAGCACCAACCTGATCCAGGCTAAAATCTAATTGCTCAGGGTTCTTCTGCAAGTATAGAAGACAATAATTCCATGTCACCTTCTCAATTATTATGAACCTATGCTTCCTTATCTTTTATGATATGATGTGATGTAGTGCACCTACGCAGTTACAATGTTTACATTATTTTGTATAGGCTATACATTCATAAAATAGTCAACAATAATTAATTGTAGAGCCTCTCGACAAATTGTGTGGTTAGTTTTGTGTTTCTGCTGCCATTCTTAGGTAGGCCTATAAGCTTTTTCTTTACGGCTGCAAAATAATCAGAATACAATTATGTTAATCAGCTATCAGTTAATATCAAAAGTTTGATTGACATCAGTGTGGATTGGTGTTGTTTGAGGCTGTTAGCAGCTATACATATTTCACAAGATGCGAGAGGCGATAATAGCCTGGTTATTAGACAATGAATAAATCTGAACAAAAAGAAGATACAGGAAAAAAGACCATTCATAATGATACTCATGCCATATCCAGATCTGTAAGCTATTTCGAGGATATTCCAAGTGCTGCTACCAGCCTACCACCACTGTAGCTGGCACGCGTCTACCTCGCCAAAGGGTAGCTATTCAATTGTTTAGTTACTCTCCAAGTTGAACCCAACTTTGGCTACTACGGTAGCCTACTAAAATGACCAGTAACAATAATACTCCTACATAGGACAGGTTGTTAAGGAAAACCAAGCAAGGTCATTTAAATAGCCTAAAGTTTCGTGTCGTGCCTGTGCTGCAAGCATGCCATTAGACAATTCAGGAAAAAAAGAACACACGTGTAGCCATATTTAAAATTAAAAAACAACAATGTAAAAAACACTTACTTAATACGATGTTATGACCTGGAAAACTGTAAAGATAGCCTACTGCGAATCGACTTTTCAGAACTTGTTCATCTGCAGCTGCGTAGCCTCAACCAACACGCAGAAGAAGTCGTCCGTCACTTCTTCGCCAAGTCGCCTAGAAAGGATCTCTCTTGTGCGAGCGGAAAGGACGAGGTTTTTATTTACATTACCTAATACCAACTAGTCATTAATTTAGGTTCGCCCTTTGCCTTGCTACTGCCGATGCTGGGTGACCTGGTCGAATTCGTAGCTCTGTTCATCATGTAGGCAATTTGGACAGCAACTCGTCTCGTTGCCTCTTGGTGAGACGACAGGAGAGGCTCATGTGCTCAGTTCGCACAGCGGTGAAGCGCCCTCGTCTGCCAAAAATTCGTTGTTCCAGCACAACCAATCTGCAAGTGAAACCTATGAGTGATACCAACAGCTTAGCTAGTGTGGTACTGTGGTGTGTGGTATAGCCTATGTTAAATACAACTTGGATACATTGTAAATTAGGCTAAATGTGCACATTAAAAATATAGGCTACAGGGAATTAGGCATATTGGCCTGCACCGATTAAAGCTTATAGTTTATAGGCTATTTCGATTTTCAGATCACTTTTCGATCACCATTAAATATGGTTGCCTTAATTAAAACTTAATTAAACTTAATTAAAACTTTAAGTATCCTAAAGTCAGTAGCCCTACGTGGAGCACCCATGGGTCTATGTGTGACGTCTTCGAGCCAAGGGGGGTCTCTCAGGAGTAGCCTAGTCATGACCATCAATAAGAACCCGCGCCCTGAGAGAAAACACGCAGCTGGTATTTTTCATCCTTTTAGTTTTGCATCAATTCATTTGATGGCTAAATGTGCTGCCTTTCAGCGTTTATCACGTTTGCTATTCCCAATGGCATTCCTAATGTGACAAAACGAGTTTGTGTAAATGCAGAAATAGGTACAGTAGTGTAGCCCTGCCCCCTATATCAGCTGGTTATGAACAACACAGGCTAAGTGATTTGCTGTAGAGAGAAAACTAAATATTATAATTATATTGATGAAGGGGCACATATAGGGATGGCTGGGGAGGCAGGTGACATGCAGGGATGATAGGCTATGCAGCTGTGTCAAGAAGACAAGGGTGTCAACTACAGACTATAGTAGTCTAGTACCAGTGGTTGGGAACATCTGATCTACTAGACTCTAGTAGATCAGATGTTCCCAACCACTGGTACTAGACTACTAGGCTACCACTGGTGGTACTTGAGCCCCCCTCTGGTGGTACGCAGAGGAGTCGCCCAAAAAAGAAGAAAAAAGACAAAAGTGGAATGAAATATTTATATGCAGGTAGTTCTTCTGACCAAGCAATTGGTTGAAATAGGCTCCCATCCGTGATTAGAGTTCCGTCAGCAGCACAATTGGCAGAAATATTGGCAGCAAAATTGGCTTAGGAAGGGAACAAAAACAAAACAATTCAAATAATAAATTACACTTTCCTCTTGTGTTAAAGGACCACTTCACCACTTTTCAACCTTTCTTCATATAACAGGTCCTCACTAATAATCATGATAAAATGGCACAATTGTTTTTCCTACTCAGTCTGTGTCTCATAGGAGGGCTGTGGGCAGTTCAGAAACCCGTCGTTAGGCAGAATTTTTTTAAACAAGATTATTTTTACAAAAATGTTTAGATTTTTATTATTATTTATTATAAAGATTTGCAGAATGCTGTTTGTCATATAGCAACACTAGATGGCAGAAATCATATTATTGGCTGTAACAATGTATCACCTACAATTTTCATGCTTTTCTTCACGGTATGATCAAATACCAGGAGGCACACCATGAAAAAATGAAATATCACGTTTCTTCCATATTTGTGGACCCCCTATGGGTAGAAGTGAAATAAATTGTGCCTCTACTCTGTGTAAATACGGTCTACTAACTAAACTAATGTCCTTTGGAACATTATGATGCCTGACCCCATTGCATTGGGAACGCATGTCCCTGGTTATGCAATACCTGTCAGAGTACTTTGGAGTACCCATTATCAAAGTACTCAAAGACCAGTCTATGATGTCAGTAATGTCATATTGATGACCTCAGGGGATCTCCTTATATGGCCATATACTTGGAGGCCAGTCTATGACGTCAGTACTATCCATTTATCAGGATTTGTGTAGGCCTACTTATATAGTCGAGATTTTTGGAGATCTGCTGATCCAACCGACTTCACCCCAGGCACACACGTCATAGAGTATGACGGATTTGGCACTGATCTGTCTGTATGTAGCGTGTGTGTGTCTGTGTCTGTGTGTGTGTGTGTGTGTGTGTGTGTGTGTGTGTGTGTGTGTGTGTGTGTGTGTGTGTGTGTGTGTGTGTGCATGCGCGTGTGTGTGTGTGTGTGTGTGTGTGTGTGCATGCATGCGTGTGTGTGTGTGTGTGAGTGTGAGGGAGAGATTTGATTAACAATTATAAAATACAATCATGCAATCTGAACTTATCTCAGCGAGAAACACTGTAATGACGATTTCCTGTATTAGCAGGGAGCTGTCAGGAGCTGTGTAAGAGCCTCCTTGAGGAGGTCTTACTTTACTTTAGAAGATCTGTATCTTGCCTTAGGCGTTGGGGGAGGGAGCTTGAGCCCAGTATCTTAGTTAGGGTACCTCATTTTTATTAAACTTACTCGCTATATAGGATACTTTACTGTATGATATATTTACTTGTAGTATGTTATGTTATTGAACTTTTGACTCTTCTTCTTCTGACTGACTGACTGACTCGCCATACTTTATAGGGCGTTGAGACGTCATGGCCTGACGTCATGCTGTCGACCATTTCCGTGGCAACAGTCCCCCCCTGGATCCGGTATTTAGGATTCACTAATTCAATCCACGGTAACGGACTTTACGTCTTCCTTTTGCCATCTTCCTGATGATTGTTACGGGAGTTGGGGACCTGCTAGTCTGGTCTGAGGTGCCACTTGTTGTAAGGATATTGTAGAGGCACCACATTAAGCTGGTGGCATATTGCCTAAGCATGGTAGCATAGACTCATTGGTGTATCGACTTTCAAAGCTTCTTCTTCAAAGCTGCTTCTCTTCTCTTCTCTGAGTTTGAGAGGGGCATAGTAAGATGGGGTGGATCGTTTCATGATCTAAATTGCGGCATCTGCGGACTCTGCCTCCTACTCTGAGAAGTTCTGAGTGGTATTCTGGCATTAGCATTCGTAGCTTGCTAGATTTAGGTAATTCTGTTCCAGCTTGGGAAACAGTCCTGTTGGATCCGTTTTAGGATATAGCTAGTTCAGTGTTTCGTTGGAGTTCAGTGGTAGAGGGGGTCCTGCCTTCCCCCCCTGCACGGCTAGTGCAGTAGATTGAAGGAGCTTGTCGTATGACTTGTGGGTTGGTGATGGAGGCGATATAGGCCCTTCCATCGTTAGGCCGCATAATGTTGGCTTCTTTATCTTCCTTATCTTATGCGGGACTTATGGGGGGCTGCTTTGGCCTCCGCTAGTCTTGGTGAGGAAAGGGGGTCCTTGGCTCCAGCGATCTTTGCTTGCGTCCCGGTAACGTCACTTAGGTGGGGGGTTTACCCTCCCATTCGTTCCATGCTTTCAGGAGTACTGCCCGCATTTGTAAATTGTAAGCCGATGTGAGTTCATTCCTCTTTTCATTGGAGGGGGGTTCTTTGGGCTTACCATGTTTGATTATTTGGCACCGAGCGTGAGTCTGAGGCTGGCCACGGCGATTGGACTGCTGTAGCAGACAGTGGTAGCAGGCGGTGACAGTAGGACGATGAAACTTAGAGTGATGATCATTTGGATCTGGGGTAGATTGTCGTTTTGTTTGGGGTTTAGTGGGGGAGGTCCTGTCGCTGCTCCTTGCATGGGTATCGTCCCCCCCTGCATGGCTAATGCAGTTCCTGCAGGCAATTTAGTCCTACGGAACGTTGATGTCTGCAACTCCTGTGCATCAGCTTCTACGGCTGGGCGTATGTGAGCTATGGTAGCCTGCCCCTGAGTGTCATTTGACGCAACTAGGGGATCGCTTCTTTTGTCCTCTTGGTGATTATCACCTAACGTCGGCGGCTCATCGGATGCGATCGCAGGGCCAGGTTTAAGCTGTTCATGCTTTGTTACTTGTGCGCAGGGCGCGGTTTGTGATGATTCTGTGATAATTGGAGTTCGCCTTACTTCACTTAGTGGTATTTGGGTCTCGGGCTCTTAGCCTTATCTGTAGGAGTTAGCCTCTCTGCCTTGTTGGTAGACGTAAGCCTCTCAGTCTTAATTGTGGGCATTTTGGCCACAGGTATATTGGGTTCAGGAGTCTTTCCATCCTGACCTGGTAGCACTGTCTGAGAGCCTCTGGTCTCTGTAGTGAGATTCTGTCCCCGAGCACTCTTGGTATTTCTGGGGTGTCCCGGTGTCTTCGATCGGGCGTTCATCCGCTCCTGATCGACCTTTCTGGTCTGCTGCAACCTGGCAGTAGGGATGTGATGAGACGGGCGCTGGATAGCAATATTTTTCGGGGTGAAGTCAATTGTTTTCGCTGCAGATGTTGCAGTCAAGGGTCGTTCGACGATTGTTTTCGCTGCAGATGTTGCAGTCAAGGGTCGTTCGATAAGGGTCTTCTTCACGAAGGCTTGGGCGAAACTATTGAACGTCGCCGTTCGGGGCTGATGCTTTCTGATGGGGCTCTGCTACCTCCCCCCCTCAAGTTGTTGGGCTTTCTTGTTAGCATAATTGTTAGTCCTGGTCTGGGTGGGGTAGTGGTCCCGTCTTGGCGGACATGGCGTCCATGTCTTGCTGGGTGGGTGGCACTTGAGGGTTCGCGTGAGATTCGTCCGTAGTGTGTCCATAGTTTGTCCACTATGAATATGTCTGCGGAGCGGGTCAAGTCCATGCCCTCTAACCTCGTATAGAAGCTGGTGAGGAAGTCGGCTAACTCTTCGTACTGAGTGGCTGTATGTACTTTCGGCCAGCTGAGTGCCTTTTGGTGGAGGATCTTAATGATGGTGTTCAGGTTGTCGTAACAGGCCCGAAGTTTCTTCATGGCGGTCACGTATGCTAGTACCGGATCGGGAATGGAAAGGGAGTGCTGGATGAGTCTGCGGGCTGTGCCGACGGTGTATTGTTCAAGGCAGTCTACGCGATCTATATCCGTCATGGAAGTCTGTTCGCCGAAATCATTCAGGAAGCTTCTCAAGAATCTCGGGAACTTCAGGTGGTCGTCATCGAATGGTTGGATTGTGATAGAGCGGTTAGAGCGGGCTATTTCAATGTCTATTGTTGTTAGAGCGATTTCAGGCAGGCAGCTGGTGAAGCAGTCTAGGAGGATTGATTGGTCCATGGACTGTTCGTGTTGGTGGTCGGTGGTAGGGGGGTGTTTGGTTGATCGAGGAGTGCTCGTCCGTGGAGGATTGAAAGTATCGTCTTCGTCCTCGGTGCAGGTCGGGGAGTTTATCACACGGTTCAGTTGTATGTTCTCTGTTTCGAGCTGTTCAACTCTCCCTCGCAGAGACGCGTACTTTCCTTTCAAAAGTCACGCTTGTCGACCGTTTCCGTGGCAACAAACACTGTCGTATGAGGTATAGATAACGGACAGGGCTGGCTGTTTTTCTGGCTCAATAACATTCCTCTTCCTGCCTCTAGAAAACATTGTTGATATAAATCGTGATGCAGAGGGAGAGCTGGAATTGGCCTGTCTGTATCGAGCAGTCATTATTTATACTCCTGTCTCTATCCAGTTCACAAGTTATGGCTTGACTTTCCATGCATCTCCGTCTTAAAAAAAGGCTCTGTAAATTCACCAGGATGCTCTGATGTAAACAAACTATAGTTCAAAGAGACTCCTGCAAATACGTTTGCATGTGTTCAGTAGTATTTTCACTTTTAAAAAGAAAAAGCTATTTATCAGCCTTCTCCCACAGGAAACCAATGGTGTGTTAGGCTGCTAAATAAGTGTTACCCTCACCCTGCAGTGGAATTGAAGCACATATTATTAATTCCCAAAGACAAACAGTATAGACATGATTTTATAACAGAAAATAACCCCAGCACATGTCAACATAATAGAAAATTACTGTACAGCGAGTTCTGATTGGAGGAGAGTGGGGGCGTCCATTGAATTAGTCCCTTTGTAATAGACTATATTCATCCCTCTGATTTTCTGCTCTACCTCTTAAGTAATCATGCTCGGTTACAGCAATTGTGCTAAATTGAATGTGACAAGTTCTGACAACAGAACAATGAACTGCCTACACAAAGTGATGCTACTGTGCTTGGATTGGACAGTTGGAGCTAAAGGGCTCCGTTCATACCAACTTTAACCCTAAGCCATCCTCATTGTTGTTTGGTCAACGCTTTGTTGTTGGCATTAATACATTTATTTTGGGTAATGTACAGTAAAATCCTCCCATAATTTATCTCAATGAGTCTAAATGGACCTAAATGTGTTACTGTTTAGCCTATATTTAGCCTGTTTAGCCTATATATATAGGCTACATTACATTTTGGCCATGTCACATGTGATGATGACCTGTCAACAACTGAGGGAGTGCAACGAACCATGTACAACCCAGATTCGGCACAAACAAGGGACTAAATTATTTTCGCTCCTATGCCACCAAAATGTGGAACACCCTACCAACAGTCATTAAGACATGTAAATCCCTTGACTCCTTCAAAACCGCTCTCAAAGGGCACCTACGGACGGCTGCAATTCGAAACTGAATTCCTGTTCTGTTCTTTGACTATATAGAAGTGTCTATTTGTACGTCTCTAAATGTTTTGATGAATTGAACATGGTGGACCCTCTTGTAAACAAGTGTAATGCTTAATTGGGTCGTCCACTCACAGTTAACAGTCTTTGTATTGAGTTTGTGCTTGAAATGTACTGTAATTCTGCAAACTGTTAATAAATATTTCAATCAATCAATCAATCAAGCCTACACCAGATTTCTGAGATTTCACTTACAGTATAAACTAAAGAACCATTGTTCCCCTAGGGTAGGTACCCTCACAAAAACACATGCAGTATAATCCTGGTCTCTAAACTGCCTCCCCCTGGCCAGCGCCTGATGGAGGGGAAAGGAACTAGTTGGAACTAGAAAAAGTGCCCTTCTGGGCACAGGTCTCCACCAGGAGGATAGGACTGTTTGGCAAAATGTTTAGGAGTAATATAAACATGTTTTTTTGATTGTTTGTTTCTTGCAACAATTTTCTTCATTTTGTTGAGGAAATGCAGAGCCAGATCACTCATAGCATCTCTGAGGATAGAATTCTGGATGAGCAGGACATGTGCAGCATTTTGTACAAAACGGGCTACTCCTGAAAACTTTGGAAGGCAATCTTAGCTAATCAGTGTAGAATCTGAGAAATCCAACAGGCTCGTCTTGATCACATGACTACAGAGATCATGTGTACCGATTTGCGTGAGATTTGGATGAAATCTGTGCGACTAACATAAACAATGTGTTTTGCAGAAATCGGCCTCATGGTGGCGCTATAACCGGCAGATGTGGAGGGATGCAGTGAAAATGTTTTTCCATGGCCTCTAGGGAGTGCGCATACATAAGTTGTCGATGCAGTTATAGGTAAAAACAGGAATTGGCCTGTTATAGCGCCACCGTGAGGCTGATTTGGGGGAAAAATAGTAGCATGTCGTCCTCGGCCTAGTGGAAATGTGCGTGTATAATTTCATGGAAATTGGACACTGTGTTTGTGATTTGTGACATTTTGTTCGAAACGGACCAATCATGTGAGCTTTGGAAGCCAATCTTAGCCAATCAGGATGGAAGATGGGAAATTGTGCAGATCTGTGTTGATCACATAACAATAGAGATAGTGTATACCGAATTGTGTGATGTATGGATAAAATGTGTACGAGTTATCTACAGAAATGTGTTTTGCCTAAATCGGCCTCATGGTGGCGCTAGAACAGGCCGTTGAGGAATATTTGGGGCAGAGGTTCGTCGTTGGCATCCAGGGAGTGTGTGTGCACAGTTTGGCATGGATCGGGCCAACGGTGCCGGAGATTAGCTGATAACGGACGGACGGACGGACGGACGGAAGGACACACACACACACGGACGGAGTGCAAAACATACTCTCTGGAGACAATAACGTGTTCCTTCCACACACTACGTCCAACCAGGGAAACTCCCCCCTGTCAGGTGTAAAGGAGCGACTTGGACACTAGCTCATGCATGAAGGAAGCATGAGTTCAAGTCCGTTGCTCTCCCCAGGTTGGCGGAGGGTTTGTAGAGCCCAGGATCACATTAGAGAATTGACACAGGGGTGAAGAAAATGGGTTACAAAATCGTGGGGAAAAAAAATAAAAAAAAATAACCATTGTTGTGGATTTAGTGAGATCAATTTACAATTTACAATTTAGGCATTTAGCAGACGCTCTTAATCCAGAGCGATTTACATTAAGCAAGAACAAAAAGCATGGGAATACATCACATATGTAAAATGCATTTATCACGAAACATGCGTAAGCTAAGAACGTAACTAGAACATATCTATATAATGACACCATACATATAAACTATACATATATGCTATACTATGCTGTACATATATACTATGAAGTGCTATGACTACATACAATGCACTTATTGTGTTGTCTACATGACATGCTATAAGTCTGTTTCAAATGCTATATAAGTCTAAGAAGTGCTGTCTAAGGGGGTAGGGTAAGTGCTATGGGCCATGATGGAGTCTGAAAAGGTGGGTTTTCAGACTACGGCGGAAGATCGGGAGTGATGCTGCAGTTCTGATTGCAACGGGAAGTGCATTCCACAGTTTTGGGGCCAGAAGGGAGAAGAGTTTGGGACGTGTGGAGCGTTGTCCCGGCGTTTTCAGTGAGGGTACTTCCAGCTTCCCTGCGTTGGCTGATCTGAGTGCCGGGAGGGTTTGTAGGGTTCAATCATGCTGGCAAGATATGGGGGAGCCATACCTTTGGTTGCTTTAAATGCCAGCATCAGAGTTTTGTATTCTGTGCGGGCAGCGACCGGGAGCCAGTGCAGGGAGCGGAGCAGGGGGAGACATGTGAGAATTTTGGCTGGTTGACATTTGACATTAAAGATCACCAAGGCTGGTCTAAGCTATTTTTTCCCACATCATATTCAGTATCAAAGTAAGTACTGTATATTTAAACTCCAAATAATTGTTCATTACAGATTCATGTAGTGTGGAATACATTTGTCGACATACATACATTGATCAGATGTTGCTGTTATTAATTATTTTTTCATCAAAGAAATTCACGATATAAACTCTGTAATATGTTTAATGCAATTTGATGGCAGTTTTACCCATTAAGCACTCAATTTAGTTTTGGAGGATGGATATCATGGTCATACTTGCATTATTGTTTTTAGAATAAAATAGCATATTTTGCAAAGGCCTTGTCAGTCCTATTTGGTTGATTTATTGATCGATTGAATACTTTATTAACAAATAAACAAAAAGTACAATTGACAAAACATACAGGTACAGTTAAACAATAATGATAAAAGGATAACAAAAAAAGCCCTGCGGGTGTTGTTGTGGTCCTATGTATTCAATTCATAAAGACAGCAGCTGGGTATATAACATTATTTTATCAACATTAGATCCCAGTGTCCCATTTCTTCTTTTTAAGACAAGGGGGGGAAAAAACACCTACAGATAATATAACAAGAACTGAGGGAAAAAATGATGAAAGACATAAAATAAAGAGAGAGAGAGAGAGAGAGAGAGAGAGAGAGAGAGAGAGAGAGAGAGAGAGAGAGAGAGAGAGGGAGAGAGAGAAACAGAGAGAGAGACAGAGAGAGAGAAACAGAGAGAGAGAGAGAGAGAGAGAGAGGGAGAGAGAGAGGGAGAGAGAGAAAGAGGGAGAGAGAGAGGATTGTTATTATTTTTGCATTATTCAAAACATCTCATCAGCTATAACCAGTAAGACGCCCTGAGGGCGAGAAGCGACCGCACGGAAGATCAACATAATTATGGAATGTCAGAACAGGTCAGCTCCATATATGGAGATCTAAGGGTGGTAGTGGGGGTAGTGTCTTGATCAGGGTTTGATGAGGGCCCAGGTAGAGCCAGGCCTTAATTTTCAGGCCTGTTGAGAACTCTAGTTTTCACCGGCTGCCAGGCGCAGCTGCACTAATAACTTTGATTATTAACCGTCTAGGTGATGATCCCGTCTTCTCCATGTATGGCTATCCAGGGTTTGATGAGGTCAGTAATCTGCAACCTACAGCCGCAACAATAAATAGACATATCTTGCACTACCGCTGATATTCACTACAGCAGTGGTGTACTGTCATAGTCAACATGGGTTAACAGAGGGTCAATCTCTAACTGAGGGCAACTGTATCAGATGGTAAGTGGTCATACAATACAAGAAATCATCATACTAGAAAGAGATGGTCATTTCTTTTGGCAAGCTATACAAGACTTGTCTAGGTCCAGTTCAGGCTTGTATTTTCCACGTAATGGGTTAGTGGCCTTTGCATCATCCCCTACCAGTCACCTGTAATGCATTTAATTCCTATTGGATTAGGATAGGAAGAGATACAATGGCTGCAGGGGTGACATAGACACACAACACAGATGCACACACGCACGCACCCACACCCACACCCACAGGAACATCAACAGACACAGCAAAGGTCCACTTTCCTTCCACTCCACTCACATTTTTGGATATAGTTCTCACTGCTGTTCACAGTGGTACGCCTGGCCTGAGTTATACTTTGTTGCACGCCGTGTCATGCATGGAAAATAGCAGATCTACAAGCTCACAATGAGAAGCATGTAGATTGGCTACTTTTGGTGTGCGAACCAGCAAACAACTAAGTGCATCATGCTGTACAAGACCACATCTCGTCATAGACAAGCCAGTAGGAGGCAGGTGAGATGGAAGCACTGAAGAAGGGGGGAAATTGAAGGGAATTAGTGAGATTGTGAGGCATGGTGAAAATCCGCAAAGTATCAGCATGGGAGCCCCAGTCAGGTGCAAAACAAGCCAATTAAGTGGGACGCCTGGCCTAATCAGTGAATGCATCATGCAAATTATGTTTTTTTTTCCCAGTGTCTGTTTTAATGTTGGCGGTTATTGTAGAATACAAATCAGGGACTTAACACTGATGAAAAGGAGAGAGGGCAACCAGGAGGAAGAGAAAAGAGAGAAACTCATAGCAGAAGGAAAGGATGATGAGGAAGCTGTAATGAGAGTTGTAAGGACAATATAGAGGGAGAGGGACAAAAAGCGGGCTGCTGTATGAACTTGTGACTTATGCATGGAAGCAACTCTTCTCATTACTTTTCTATATAATAATTTAATTATTATATATTGCCATACATACACATTCAATTTGAAATAAGTGATTTATGATTAGAATTTGAAATGCTGTGTATTAAGTTATGCTCACTCTGCAACCACAATAATTTGTTAGAAAAACACTGGGAGACACTTTCAAAACATGCTGCTATATCACATAATTAAATACACAACACGTTGCATTGGCCCTACAATACTGGTTGATCCTGTTTTCTTCCTTTAATTCACAGAGACTTGAAGCTGAAGCCAATGGTATACTTTTGGGAATACTTTAAACTGTTTCTCTTGCTCTCTCTTTGCTCTCACTCAAGAAACTGCCAAATTCTCCCTAAACGCATGATATGCTCTCTCTCTCTCCCATTCATTTATTATTACATGGCAATGAAGGGCACATTCAATGTGCAGCCATTACATATTTCATTCTTGCAGAGTACACTTCAACTGTCCTCATGGTGTTGCTAAGGTCTCCTCAAGTGTCAGTAAACAGGCGCTTCTTGCTTGTGACGTCACATCCTAGAGGCCCCTTCCCATTCTGGAAGAGAGGCTAGAGGCATCCAGAGGTCTGGGAACCATCCCCCCTTCAGAAACACGACCATGGAACCTCCCCCACCTAAGCCCAGCCTCCATTATGTGGACACATATGCCTATAGTCCACAGTCTAAAGCTTAAATAAACAGTCCTTAGAAAACCCCAACCCCAGCAAGTCCCACCTCTGGATCCCTAACCAAAGCCATAGCAACAACAATTCATTCATTCATTCAGTAAAGTAGTATATCATACTATTTAAATACTTTTCCACAGATGAAATGCACTTTTATCCCTCAGGAAAGTGCAGGGTGGCAAAAAACAGGTTAGGGTTACCGTATTGTCCCGAATATAAGACGACCCCCATTTTTCAAGACTCATTTGTGGAAAAATAACATTGAATGTCAAATAGTCTAGTCCCTGATTATAATACGACCCGTTTTTTTAAGTCTTATTAAAATGAGAACTATTAGAAACATCCCTACATTTACAACAGCAAAATCCTCAATAATTGAATCTTAATATAAATAATGTGCTTTTAAATGGCATAAACAAATGTAAGTTGGTTAACAAACTTTCTCTTCAGTCCACTTATAATATGGTCCACTCCTTGCTGAAAGAGTTTACGGTAAAAAGAGTTGCATGGCCTTTGGGAAGAAAGATTTCCTATGCTCTAATGATATACCATGGCAGGATTAGGCTATTGTGCTCCTCTGCTTTTTTCAAAACTAGACCTGTGCCGTGGGGCACCGGCCTACCTGGGAACGATGCAAGTTGGGAACAATAGAAATCTGGAATGCGTACCCCACCCTATTATGCAATACCGGTTATATCTGTTGTCATATTCTTCATCGTGATCGATTACTTGACAAAGACAGCATAGAAGATTGCAGGCGGTCCGGTATAGCACATCTGCTGCAGATTCAAAGACTGCAGCCTTTTTTTGATTGATTGAAATATTTAGTTTGCAGAATTACAGTACATTTCAAACACAAACTCAATACAAAGGCTGTTAACTGTGAGTGGACGACCAAATTAAGCATTACACTTGTTTACAAGAGGGTCCACCATGTTCAATTCATCAGGAAGTACAGAGGCAGCCTGTGTCCTGACTCCTGACCTAGTCCAGTTGAGTTGATTGTCCAGAACCACCACAATATCCACCTCCTTGATGGTAAGAGGAACCTGCTCGACCTTAGATCCACCTTACTGATGTTCAGCTGCAAGCGGTTCTGTCCCCATACCAATTGACAAAGTTGTCCACACTTTCCCCCTGCTGACAGTCACCAGAAAACTTCTACACGGGCCGGGACTACTACTGTGTTGTCCATGGAGTTGCCTTGGATGGTGAACCGGATAGGAGGCAGGACTGTCTCCTGTGGGGCCCTACGTTGCTGTTCACTACTGTATCCAACACAGCTCTGCTTCGTCTGAAATCCAGGACACAAGACCGTCCATCCGCATCACCTCTGTACAGAGGTCTCATCTACGTGAAGGTCAGGATGTGTTGCATGTTGGAGTGACACGGCAGGGGCGGGTGGTAGGACCGGGTTGGATCGGTTGGGGCGATGGACATGAATTCCTTCACTTAATCTGCTTGAAAAAAGACAGGCCCTATCCAGGTTGTATTCTGACCTCTGAGGCCATGTGTATGAAGGTTTGCGCAGCATCCACACTAAATTGAGGCATGCACATTGTTTTCAATTTCTCCATATGGAATTTGTTTGTCATATGCATGAAAGATGTTTTTTCATCATGAATCATGACATGGTGTTTTACCCAAAGAAAAACTCACAATTAACCCGATAATATGTACATTATAGATTTCAAAGTCTGGAATAACAGATTAATGAAAGCATTAGTTGAAAAGATGAAATAATATATATAAAGGGTGTGAGAAACTGTCCAGAAACATCCAGGGAGACACAGTAGCCTCGCAGACCGCAGGCGTTTTGTTTTCAAAAGAAAGAAAAAAGAAACGCCAGTGATGCTCAGGTGTTTTACTGAGAAATGTGTCAGCGGATTCAATTAACGATTATTTGCACTAGTGAAAACGTGTGTTAAACCAAAGATGTATAATGGACAATAAAGTCACTAATCTTGAGAATACACCAATATAGCATTTTGTTTTTGCACATTTAGAATTGTTCCTGTATAAAATCCCCCCTGAGCAGCCATCAGCTCTGTAAAACTGAATTTCCTTCTGGATTAATAGCCTAAAAGTCTACCGTCTTCTCACCTTCCGTTCCTTCTTCTTGTCATCTTCTAGTTCAGAACAACCTGTTCATAAAACGAACTAATGTCTTTTAATCCATAAATTCCATTTGATCATCCATTGAGAACTGTTCCATGTGAGCTAGAAAATCTCTTTCTCCACTTACACACACAGCCTAATAACAAAGGATTTGCAATTGTTATTCCCTGCATACTTGCCCTAAATACAATATATATTTATTACTACTTTCAAGTGGTTATGGAGCCTATTGTTGAAGGTTTTGCTCCGCCTTTATGGTTGGGCAGCTAGACAACAAAAGCATATGCGCGCACACAGATTTTCGTGTAAGTTGTAAGTGAATACTGTACTGTATATGTATGGGGAAATGGTTAAGAAGTTAGGACCAGAGAGACAGACATCCTGTTTACACAGGATGCCTTCGGATGAAAGGGTCATTTCACAGTTCACATGTATGCACACGCATGCATGCCTACATAGCAGCTGAATCTTCCATTATTTCTCTTTACATTTTGAAAGAATCCATCTTCAGTCTGGACATAATGCATCTAAATTGCACCAACCATTGTCTTCTTCTAAATTTGGATCTCTATGAAAATTATTAAATGAGATTCAGGGCGCTTTTAAAGAAGGGGTTGGAGGAAAATGCTTTAAGGGCAATGATTTATGGTTACCTAGGGGACTGCAACAAAAGAGTGGTGTTGAGATACATTATCCCATTACTGCTGTCAGGGTATGTGTGAGGGGAAAAATCCCAGGAATATTGAAGACAATCTACTCATATTCTGTGCAAAACTACATGATGAATAACATTATGAAGATTGAAGAATGATCCAGTTTGAGTCCCACCTAATGGTGTCTCATGCCACATTTGTATTGGAACACAATCCTGAAAACACAACATAACAAAGGTGTTTAGTTTTTTTTTTTCTTCAAGCCTTGACTATTGCGTTAACAAAAAACTATTTTAGGGTGCGGTCACACCAAACTTTGATTCTGCCTATGTGGGTGGATTCTGCCAATGCTTTTCAATGGGAACAGAGCAGTGTGTTGCTATTTGAGGATTTCAGGAAAAAAAAGGGGGAAAAAGAAAGAAAAATAGAAAAGCAGTTTCTGCAGAAATTATGTGGGCTTGCTGAAAATTCCCTGATCCAGTGATGATGGATGGTATGGATGTATTCAGTCAGTGCCACCCCAGGAAGCAGCAGATGTTTGAATGCGTTATAGCAACCACAGATAGCACCTCTGTGTGAACCTAGAAAGATCTGACCCTTCCTCATGCAAAAACTTCTACAAAATAAACATTTGCATATAAAGAAAAATACAAGCATAAATAACTGCATAAAGCTAAACATGTTGAAGTTTGAACTAGATTTCTAGCACAAGTATGTGAAGTAATTTAGTTATGCTAAAAAAGTGGCCCAATAGTGCTGGAGCGATCCCACAATAAAACAAACAAAAAATAAATGCTCTGTTCCCATTGAAAGGCATCAGCAGAATCTGTCCGATTAGGCTTAAGTTTGTGTGACTGCACACAAGTTGGGCTCAAAATGTTACTGAACATTGCTGCTAGGGTTTTAACTTGTCTTGTTCTTGTGTTTTGTTTTCTTTATTCATTCATGATGTTAACATGTTTGGTTGTGCTATTTTGTCTTAAATAAAAAACAAACAAACTAAAACCAGTAGAGGCTGAAAACAATGGGTGACCATTACCTTTTCTGTCAGGGCTCCTCAACTCTGGAACAACCTGCCTGAGGAGTTTAGACTTGATAAATCAGTGTTTAAATGATAAATCACTTCTTAAAACGTACTATCTAATAGTATTTAGGGGGGAAATAATCACACCTGTGTGAACTGAAGTGAAGGGGCTCTTATCATCATACATCTCATTACGTAACATGTCGATTTGCTCAGACACATGACGTAAATTCTCCATTCACTGTCAATGGCATTTAATGTTTGTGTTAGGACAAAATAGCCGATTTGCTCAGACAAATGAAGTAAATTCTCCATTCATTGTCAAATGGCATTTAATGTTTGTGTTAGGACGAAAATCTACACTATAGCTGAATATAGGAGGGGCTAGGACCCCTCAAAAATATGTTAGTTTGATTCTCATGTTTTTATTCTCACCGCACTTAGTTTATATATAAATTACTAGGCCGATGCCCATTGGGAATGATGGCGGCTGGCAACACATTCCCCTAGGGTTATATAGGCCAGTCTATGACGTTGCCGGCGACGTGTCTGACATGGATCAGGGATCTCCATACATGGGCATAAAAGGGTCAGAGACAGAGATCTATACTCACCTGGGAAACAGAAGGTTCCAGGTCCAATGCCTGGCCCTCGATGTGTCGAACTGTCCATGAGCCAGACACTTTACCCACTACCCCCCCAGTTGGGTGAAGCTGAAACTGAATCCCCCTCAGGATTAATACGGTCTACATTACATCCATTATAATTAGTCATACAATTTCGAATATGAAAGGTCGTCTCCATTCTTTCAGACCAGAGTACTAGTGCCAAAGCAGAGAACTCTCCTCCGGGATTAAGACAATTGTGGGCAGAGGATTATGTACTGTACCAGTGCTGACCTCAGAGGAAAGGAAACTCGAAACTAGAAAAAGTGCTCCTTGGAGCACGGGTCGTCAGGTCAGGTACAGGTTATTGTGGGCCAGCAATGTTTGGAATTGGCCAATCAGGATGGAATCTGACAAATCTGACAGATCCATCTTGATCACTTGACTATAGAGATAATGTGTACCAATTTGCATGATGTTTGACAAATATTTTAGGATTATAAAAAAATCACACCTGTGTGAAGTGAGGGGCACTCTTATCATCATCATCATACATGAACATCACATTCCGTGCTGCTTATGTGCATGCAAAGTTTCACCGCAATCGGATGCTGCGTGCGTTCAGTAATTTGCAGCATTTTGTTCAAAACAGGCCTGAGTGGAGTTGCAGCCTGTAGAGACTCACTCTGTTGTGGCAGCAGAATCTGGCTTACCACTCAACTCTGGATAGAGGAAATGCCTTGCGTTGTCCTCATTATTTTAGTTTGTGTGCGCTTGTGAAAAGAGCAGCAGTTATACAACACTGTAAAGAAGTGTACCTTTCATTAAAAAAAGCACATGTACAGTATATCTTCATTTCATAACCTTTCATTAAAAAAGCACATGGTACAGTATATCTTCATTTCATACATTTATGTGGGTAGTGAGCCTGTATCAGGTTTCTCAGTTTTGGACTGAGGCCTATTCTAAAAACGCTTCTAAATCCTGACATAGATTTTCTGAAAAACTTCAAATATTTAGATAGCAGCATCAAAATATTTACATTTTTGAATACTGTACAGAACCCCAAGAGGGGTTCCCGTCCAGAAGGGTTAGAACACCAAAAGGGATTCCCGCCCAGAATGGGTTAAGAATAGAAAAGGGAGCTCCTCTGAGTGCAGGTCTTTGCCAGGTTGGGTGGCCTACCCAGAGGTGTGTCAGACAGTTGTATAAAAGGCAAGGATCCAATTGAGAAACGGATTACATGAACCAGCCATGAAGTGGTGTAGAACAGGTATCCTGTGTAATGACACAAGGGGTCAATTGTTTCATGTCCTCTGGCAGCAATTGGGATTAGTCGGCTAGCTGCTGTTGTAGTCTGACTCCAGAGCACTTCAGCAACCATGAAACTCCATCCAGAAGTCCAGACAAGGATTCTGCTACAATGTCCTGCACCTGACGCAGTGACAGCAACACACAAAGACAGGGAGAGCATATAAACGCAGCACGGAGTGCATATGAAATTATGAATATTATATGCACAGGCAATACTTTACCATCCAGGGGTTAGGCAGTTGGGGAAGTCCAAGCCTGTGTGCTACTTCCACACAAGGTGTTCTCCAGCTGGCTCTTGGTCCTGTGCTAGTGCTACTGGATGCCAGGCTTGTGGCCATAACTGTGTCTCTTTCCACTCTGGAGACACAGGAGAGAACCAGGAGAGGTCTGGAGCTCAAGCCCCAGGCTGGACTCAACATAGCCTGGATCTGAGCTCCCTCCAACTCCCCCTCACCTAGTAATGACATAGCAAGGTAAGCAGATGTTCTCTAATTAATTAAAATGTATCTTTTTTGCCGTCTACACCAAAAATCTGATATTTTCACCTATGACATGCCCACAATAGGGTCTTGGTTGTTTAAAGTCCTTTTTTATACTTTGTCATATGCCGTTGTACATCAGTTATTTTACTGACCAATGATTTGTCCTCAAAAAAGGACACAAGATTGAAAGTTTTAAATGTGCAGCAGCAATCACCAGAATTGGTACCCTGTATCACTGTATTTGTTACTATTGGTCGTTGTCTCGGTTAAATGCAGAGCGCCTTCTGATCTTGTCTGTTTTAAATTTAAATGATCCGTTTTTATTGTATACATTTTGTGTGGACCCCAGGAAGATTAGCGACCTTTGTGGAAGCTAATGGTGATCCGGATAAAGAATCACTATCATCCATGTTAGTTGTAGTGGTACTGGTGCCTCATCTCACCTCTGCCTGGCTCTGCATTGGCTACATAGATGAAGCCATCCACTGCCTGACACACTTCCTGGACCTGAGGTGTGGGGCTGAAGACTGGGTAGCCTGACTGGTCCATTCCCCCGAAAGTGAAAAGTTTACTGCTGAGATTTCGCTGTTCCACTCTGGCCCTTTCCCTCTCTGCTCTGCCAACACAAACACAAACAACAGGTTAAATAAGGTGAAATGTATAAATGGATGATGAATTAGATTACATATTGTAATACAACTTAAACTAATACATACTTACCTATTAGTCGAGTAGAGAGTCAGAATATTGAATTTGTATTGGTTATTGTACATGAAACTGATCCCAGAACCAATTCCTAGAACAAAGTTGAGTTTGGTTGGTGTGGTTATTGACTGAAAAAAGGTTTGAGAGTGGCACTTGTTATGAGACAAGACAGCCACCTACTGGAGGATAACTAAAATGACAATAGACTTTCTGGAAACAACAGCACTGGATTAAGGCCTCTAACAAGCAATAATATAGTACAAAAGTAATATTTAGAATTAGTTTAGAATGAATGGTTATAGTAGTGGACAAAAAACATGCAATCAGAAAATATAGGGCCTATCAGCTCTCAATTTGTCATATTGAAAGGTCTGGTGCATAATACTAAAGACTTAGTTCATGGTTTAATAGGTTTCAAAAGCATCAATCCAGGGTCAGTTGTGACTTTATAACCAATAATAGGAGAAGAGACAAATAAAGTTGAATAGTCCCTTGGTCAGTCCTCAAGATAAAATTGATCTCAGAACTAGGACAGTATGCTCAGTCAGTAGAGTGCCATTCTCCACCAGGAGACCCCTAATGATAATAGTAATGTATGCAGTGAAGGTTCTACCATGCAAGTAGCACATGATGATTTACCAGTTGTACATGTCATGGCCTCTACTGTTTTCCTCCCTCTCTCTCATACACATTCAATTGTTTGAATTAATTAACGTTTAACAAATTTGTACAGCCCCACCTCCACTTGCTTCTTGAGAGCAAGTTAGCTCTGTAATGTCATTGATATTACGTTTACACAAGTTGACAGTCAAGATCCTGGTGGAGATAACACTAGAGATGCTCTGATACCATTTTTTTCTGACTGAGTAAAAATACAAGTACTTCATTTTTAGTACTCACCGATACGAGTACTTTTTGTTTTTGTTGAGCAACAACTTATTTTAGCCCTCTTTTCTACACTTTAATTTCATTGTTCAATGTAATGTTCAAAATTAACCTTTTTTTAAAAAGGCTAATTTGATTTCTAAATGAAAAAATAATTTAAATGTAAATGTAATATGTGTATTTGGGTGTATGCCTGGCAATAATAGGAGTATAGCCTCCTATTATTAGTATTTGGTGCATTTTGTGTTGTCATATACATTCATCAATACAATAGGCTACACATTAATTAAATATATTTACAACAGTACTTTCAAAAGGGGAATGGATGGTAATGAGCGCTGTTTTTAGTTCACTTGGCATGCCGTTTTGCTCACACCACAGCAATCAATTGAATGTTTTGGTACCGGGTCAGAGTATTGGGCCTGATACCGACTGGTATCGGAGGATCTAGATAACACATGCATGATGCTAAAGCTTCATCTCACCATTTATCTGCCGCGGGGGTATGCCTGCTACAGCTACAGGGAGTATGTCCGGGCTATGCATTAGCCTGGTTACCAAAGAGACATCCAGCTGCTCCATGCCAGGGCCAAACATGGCATAGCGTGGCTCAGATGACAGTACCAGAGACTGAAGGAATGATGCCACCGCCTCGTATGGCGGACGCAAGGGACGCCATCTTTGCCTGTGGGCTGGGCAGACTTTCAAGTACCTGTGTCAACACAATGACAGAGACTCAACTTGTATGTCACTGATGAGAATGGACAATGTAACAAGCAGCCACAACAGATATAAACTCACCCATGAGCATATATTTAAGCATTGGGAGGTCAATATGGAATCACAATGGGTGGATCTGGACTCACTCTGCCATATAGTCATGTTTGGGTTCCTTTCCTTGGTCACCATCCTCTACTTCATCCAAGTATATTTTGTCATTCTCACTACACAGTGGGCCAGCCAAGTACTGTAGTTGAGGCATGGACATGTGATCAATGGAGGACCACTGCGGCATGTCTCTCTGCAGGAAGTAGCGCCACAATAATGGGTCTCTGACCACATCCCTCCAGTAGCAGCTGGTGGCGCCAAGGCGACAGATATCCGGAGGAGACAGGAGTGTCATGATCAGGAACTGTACATTCACCTACAGACAAGTGGTTAGAATAGATTAACCCTAATGGAGGCTGGAGCATAGGTGGTGGTCTGTGTTTCATAGTTCTGTCAAATTTGCCTATTCAATTTCAGAATTATGCGTGACTGATTTAATTACCATATTTTATATTCAGAGACTACATTCTGATGTCAATTCAATTGAGCTTTATTGGCAATTTGGCATGTCACTCCCAACAGTAGCCAAGTTGATACAAGACTGAGTAACAGGCATGATATCATTACGAGTATAGGGATGACCGATGACCGTCTCGATCCTTTGGCGCTGTTGAAAAGTTCCTGTTATATATTTGGTCTTTGCTGCTTACCGTTCCTATGCCTAACAGTAGGGGGAGCGAGAGTAAAAGAAAAGTGTAAGGGAGAGAAAAGGGTTGTCTTGTATCCGGCGTATCTGTGTATCAGATTGTGAAAATATAATAATCATAATAATAAAAAGATTGAAAGACAGAACTAGTGTATTGTCTGCTAGCGTGCTGCTTGCTTATTTTATGGATATACATACTATTGACTTTTACAACTTTGTCATGGGTAATTCAACAACAACAAAACACAGTTTAACAGTGCCCGGTAGCACGGTTTTCGCTGCCGGGCGGGTCTTTGCGCAACCGCTCCGGCTCCGGGATTTAGATATATGGTGCGTTCACACGGGCATAAAGGGTGGGTAAGGGGTATTTTCCTTTGAAGCTCCACCCGTTTCGAATAAGTGTTAATACTAATAGTCGACTCTCTCAGACTCTCACCGGCAAGACGTCCAGAAAACATGGCATATCCTCCGCGTCTGTGTCGGCGACAGTTGTCAGATCATCTTCGAGTTTACCTGCACTTGAAAAGTATTTGTCTCTGAATCGCCTGAGACTGCGAATCACAGCATATTCACTAAACTGCCGAGTATTCCCCTCCATGTGGTGACGGTGTTGAAAGGTGTCCTTTTCGACTGTCACTCTGAATACCACTTAAGCTTTAAGAGAACGATTGTAAAAACATTGTGAAATGTGTGCCAAGTGTCAACCCTATGATGGCATCAAATATTACGTTTCGGTGACACTTCCTTGTTGGGAGTTTGTGGTGCATTCTGGATATTGTAGTTATAGACAGAAGATGGGGCATATTCAGGCTAGAGCAGTGGTTTTCAACCTTTGTCATATCAAGTTCCATTATTCATTTATTTGAGCCACGGACCACCATTTGATGAGAATTAGCCTCTGTCCCAAAACGTTGAAAATGTTGTTGTCGTCGGAATGTGTCCACAATTACATGCTGTATTGATGTGATCAAAATAATAATTCTTCTACAATTTCTAATTGCGTCGACTTCTTGTAAATTAAGTAATGCAGATGTTTAACAATAATTTAACTCTTGAGTGTTTCATTTTATGCTCTCAAGAGTTAAAGATCTATTAGGGTCCATTTGGTTACCAGCTCTCCATCATTTAGCTGGGGACCACCTGGAACCCCCTCAAGGACCACTGGTGGTCCCGGGACCACTGGTTGAAAACCACTGGGCTATCGTGGATACCATCTAATATATATACACAGTAGTACAGGCCATGATTTAGACAATGATTTTGCCATTAACCAACGCGCCTATTTATTTTCAATGAAGACATAAAAAAAACAATATTTTTTTTCTTCCTCAAAAGACCACCAACACAGATTCTCCATTTATAGGCATACTATCAAAGTTATCAGAGTTGCAGAAAATGGAACTTACAATAGATGAGGGAAAACAAGTGGCATATTACAAAGCTGATATTAAGAATAAAACTGTACATACTTGAAAAAGGTCTTGAATACTTCAGTCTCAATCAACACTTTTTGTGATCATCTCCTTTACCTTTTTGTAATATATAAATGCAATTAATAAAAAAAAAATATTAACAAAAAACAACAAAGGCAAAAAGCAAATAAAAATAAATTAAAAAAACAAATGCTGTGCAATCTCTCATTCCCAGCTGGATTATCGTTAAACTTTAAACAATCGTTTTTTGTTTTGTTTTTTAAATGTTATTTTCTTAATAATCTTTTTTTATATTAATATTAATGTAATTCTACCACATTCTCAGAGCAAAAGACATGCCCAAACCAACAGTCTGGAATCTGGAAGATAAGTGCTTTTCAGGGGGAGGATAGGGAGAAAAATATTCAATAAGATTCCTCCTTTACCTCCCCAACAACTTTACACCATATAACTTACACTCTCTACACTGCAAAACCATGTGTTAATTTATCTCTTGAGTGTCCAAGTGAAACCAAATGGACTCCATTGGGTTCCCGATTCCGATCAACAAGAAACTAGAACTACCAAAAGATCTACCAAAGTACCCAAAGATCTTCACATATTGTATAGTAAGAGGGGCATGGTGCAGGTGAAAGCTTTCTGGGCCCTCGCATCCCAGAAGCAGACGAGAGATTCCTACATACTCTCTGGATGCAGTAGTGCTGCTCTTGCTGGAGGAGATTGAGGGCATCATTCTTAATTACCTTATTGCTGCCCATTGCTTCTATGAAGTTCTGGTTGTCAGCTGGGCCTAGAGCTCTCTTCCTGGATCATATATAGGCACAGCCCGTTACTGGCCAAAAACCTTTAACAGAAACTGCAGCTGAGCTCCATGGCCCACCAATAGGTCCTTTTACCATAATAATTAGATAATAGTTTAACTAAGAATTAAAAATGTGACTGCCAAAGTTTAATATTTTGCACGGTATACTGTATTTTCTTTATTTTATTCAAGCTATTTCTAGTTATTTATTATTATATTGTTCATTTGTTGTCAGTTTGGTATGCACACTTAGTAAGTGCTATAACAAAAGCATAATGTATTGCTAAATTCTGAATTACATTTTTTTTGCCAAATTGACCCATACAGGTTCATTTGGACACTCAAGAGTTAAATGAACACGGACAATTTTACTGTGTAGCCTCCCATTCTCCCACCTTTGGCCAGAGCTGGCAAAGGATGAGGTTGCCTATAGACACTGATCCAAGGACTACACCCCACCCCTTCCCACCTGTCTGCTTTGCCCCACCATCATACCACACCCCTAACCAAAAGGGTGATGATTTTATTTAGGGGTGATATAATTAAATACTGATCTCAGATCTGTGCCTGAGGGCAACTTCAACACAGAAGCAGCTCAGTTCACTGTAAGATACTAAGGATTTCCTTGGCATTCTCTGTGTTCCAACCCTGGCCCTGAAGAGGACCCTCGCAGGCCAGCACGTATTTGTTGAGGATCTGTGTTCCAATGTCCCGGAACTGGAGGCGGTCTTCTTTGCGCTCCATTGTGTCAACGCTGCAGTCCTCATACTTAACTGCCCAGAAGCACATCTCACCGATGTACATCATTGTCAACAGGTGGGTGTCCGAGAAGATGCCTGGTTGAAAAAGTATGCAGGGATGAAAATCCAATGACTACCGTACTTTGTATAAGAAGTACTACAGTTTGCTTCTGAATGTAAATTCATCTTTCTTGCTTTGATCATTAAACTTTTGTCAAGATTGGTACACCATGTGTGAGAGAGATCTGACTTTTTTTTTTCTTACCTTCAGAGAGGAAGTTGGCTGTAGCAGTATCATGGAGCACAACTCCATCATTAAGTTTCACAGAATTCCTCACCTGTAGCATTCGCATCAGGTAACGCACACCCTCCTGAATACACTGTGCCAACAGAACCAGAGAAGACCAATATGGTGGTGAATACACTGGTGAGCCGTAGAGGAAATGGTAGCAGAGTATTTTACATTGTTAGGGCGCAAGCACATATACGTGTCAAGAGGCGGCAAGAAAACGCCTAGAGCAGGTGTCTCTTCCTGTTTTTAAACAGCTGGTGGATGGAAATGACAGTCGCGTGCAGCTTCAACTTGTAGCGTTGGCAAAGCGTTTCAGTTTTTTGGCCGACACTACAAGTTGAAGTGTAATTTCTATCCACCAGCTGTTTAAAAACACGGAAGAGATGCCTGCTCTAGGCGTTTTTTGACGTGACAGTGTGCCTGCGCCCTTATGGTTTGGGCATGGCCAACGGTGGATCAACAATTTACCCTTTGAGTATGTGCAAACGAATGCATGAATGCAAACATACCTACTCCCACAGCTATCACTGCCTATAATTTTTTACCTTGCCATCTCATGCTAAGATAAGACCTTTATCTTAGTAGAACCAAGCTGCATTCACACTGGCAGCTACAGAAGATAAACAAAACTACAAAGCGATGCAGTGTGCAACAGTGTTGCGGTTGTAGTGTTGATCATGGGTGTTGATCAACACTACAACCGCAACGCTGTGACATTAAGTACACGCAAGCAACAACAATATATAGGAAAATAAAGCCTGGGGTTAAAAAGAATATAGAACTAGCGGACGGAAATTATTACAAGCGGGCGAGAAGGCGAGTTGAAATGGTTACACATTTGGTATTTTTGTAGCTGCAGTTGAAGCCAGTTACAAATGTTGGGCATCGCTTTGTATCTTCATGTTGCTGGCATCCATGGAAAAATGAATCGTAGACTTTGTATCTGCCAGTGTGAATGCAGCAGCAGTCTTCTCTGCTATATCTACTGTCTCATTTAATTTAATTTATTATGAAGATTACATTTATGATGGGTATTACAGTTGTAGGCTCCATTAAATTTGTGATGAGATGAAAGAATGATAGCCTAATTTCCAGCCTGATTCGCAGTGTTCCGTGATTTGTTTTGTCACTTCGCTACTCAGTCTGGAAAGTCTCGTATCTACAAGGTAGGCGGGACATGCCAAAACTGAGAAATCGACCCGAGGCTTCCGATTGGTCTGGTTGGATTCAAAACACTAGTTTGACATCATATCAATGTCCAGCTACTGCTGTTGGCCTGTTAACGTCCCCTCCCCTGATCATTCACCACTCGCCCCACACAGCTGGCAGTTTTTTTGTACTACTGAATCTGGCAGTTTTTTTGTACAACTGAATCTGACATAGTGGACTACTGAATAAAACTAGAATTTACTTTTTACCATAGGTCTCAGTCTTGAACTGGCACACATTTTTTCAACAGTGAGAAAAGCATGGACAGAGTGGCGGTGGCTGATGACGTATCAGCAACAACGTCGCTACATAACAGGTGACGTTATGAAATACAAATCAAACAGGAGGCTGACCAGACTGAGTAGCGGAGTGACAAAACAAATTCACGGAACGCAGTGAATATGGCTGGAAACCAGGCTAAAATAATTATACTTTTTTTGAAATCCAACATTGGCAGACATTACAATGCAATGTAATACTGTCCCTGGTCTGTTGCTATAACTTTCTTCAAACCCTTTTTAATTTTAATTTAATTTAATTTCTTCTTCATTAGAAACGGAGTTCAGCACTCAAATAAATACATGTCAGGAACTTGGCAGAATCCAGTTGCATAAACATAAGTGTCATTTTTACTGGCACAGTGGCACCTGAACTCTTGGCAATACCAACGAACCTGTTCAACATCAGTGATCTGATTATTATTTTCTTAATGTCATTTGGATGTTATATTTACTAATATTTATTATTGAGAAAGACTGATCACAATGATGTCCCAAACAACTCAAGTCTGAACAGGATCTGTGTTTTCAGCGCCGCTTCAAGCTAGCGCAACTTTTTTGCTCTGTGGTCTCCTGCGTTCTTGTCATGAGCAGCCTGGGCAACATCAGAGTGGCTACATAAATAAATGGTTGTTTTTTTTCTCCCCTCAAAATCATCCATCGGGCCGGATTAGACCCTTTTGCATACCGGTATGTGGCCTATGGGCCTGCAGTTTAATGGACAACCCTGCTGGTGTAGACAGACAGTAATTCTAGGGTAGAGGAAGGAACCATGTGGCACACAGGTCTCTGCCCGGAAATGAAATGGGAACGTTGCCATTATGTGGTATGTACTATATGGCCATCTACCTTCACGACTGGCCACTTCTGACCAATCACTACCATTTTCATAAAATATAAACGGGATCCATGCAACTGTATGTTTCCATCATGATCATTAGTAAGCTACCTGTACCCTCTATGATACAAGAATGGTGTGTTACCTTAAGGAATGTGTCCTTGTTCTTCTTGATCCATTGCTTACGTTGGTGAAGTGTGTGGCAGTACATGTACAGTAGAGCTCCACGTCTCCAGTACAGACATTCTAATAGCTCAAGGCCCAACACAGACTGCACCTGCCATAGATCAAAGGACAAGGACAACTATGTGAGAAAGTGATGATTGCATTAAATGTGGGTCAACTTAAACTCTATAACAAAAAAGATGATTATCCAGCAGAGACAGCTATATAGAGTAGCCAGAGTGTACAAGTGAGTACTAGTTTAGCACAAAAAACACTCTAAATCACAAATGTGATGACGGCTATTTAGCCCAAGGAGTGTTTGTGCAAAAATAATGCTTGCAATGGATTCAGCATCATGAAAACCCCCTAGTTTGACACGTCACATGCTACTTAAAGCATATATAGACACCTTTATGAACACATTTGTGAAGAAAGCTAGTGGTAAGCATTTTTTTCAGATTTGCCACACATTTCACTAATTTTCGGACGCATCCTTCTCCGTATACAACACAATGCACTTCTTTTCAGTTCTTCATTCAAGTTTGCACCAGTGGCGTATCCAGGAATTACGTTTTGGGCAGACAAGATGTTTTAATTGTCGTCTCCCCGGGCACAATCGTAGCACTAAAGGTTTTCAAAGAGATATACCTGCCAGACGATTAGGATACAAAGGCTGAAAGGCACGCATTTACATTCCAATGGGTGATTGAGGGTCGCACTCTACCGCAACGGCCAATCAGCTGTCCATTAATAGTTCTCAGGTCTTGTTTTTGTCCCAGAAATGGATTTGGACAGGCGGACGCCTGCCCTCGCCTTATTGTAGATACGCCTCTGGTTTGCACTAATAACAAATGTGATTATTATGTGACTTAAGGGCCTTGAAAACGTGAAGCGAGGAACGCAGGCGTTGTTGCCTGGAACAACACAGGTCTCCTCCAGGTCTGTAGAAGATGGCGCAACAACGCAAGCGTAAAAAAAAAAGCTAAACAGAATCCAGGTCTGGTGAGTCGCGGGCGTGTGCACGTGCGCAACAAATTCACGGGACTGCGCTCACTAAATACACTTGCGTTGTCGCACCGCGACTTCTCCGAGCAAAATCGCAGGTCTCATTGAAAATGAACTATAGGCGCGTTTTATCGCTCCCCTTTTGCAAGGCCCTTAATTGTGCAATTAATTACACAAAACAATCTCTGAAGCCTCGTCGTACAACAGTGTCGCTCACTGAAGTAATTGTATCTTCACAACTTTATTGTCCAAGACCAAGTAGTCATTATGTCGCAGAATCATCAATGCCTGAATCATGATGCATCATAGAATCAATTATTTCCCACACCTCTAATACAAATACAACAGAAAACTGTTGTATTATTTTAATTGCAAAACTGATATCTGGAATAGAGATGAATACCTTTAGAAAGGGTTTGTGACTGGCAAACACAGACAATGATTTATCAGTGTTTGGCTGGGGAATAAATCTGCTTTTTAAGCTAAGTTTAAATCCAAGTGCATGCTTCTCATGTGTAATTAGACACACATGAGCACTGACCCCCATCCCACTACCACAACCCACCTCCTGTGCTGGTGCCAATCTTCCAGCCAACACCTCTGGCTCAGTGAGATCCTGCAAAAGCTGCTGAATTTTGAATGGTGAGCAGTCTTCAGGAAACTCCTGGTCCACAAGCTTATTCTCCTCATAAAATGTTATGTCTAGTATCACCTAAAACACACAAAGAAAACAGCCAAAATAGTAACACGTTTTTTTTTTAAATTCCATGCAAAGCCTGCCATCCAAAAACCTTCCCAAACTCTCAGACAGTGCACATGGGTGCATAATAAACATATCTGCTGTCAGCAAGAAACCACCTACAAAATGTTCATTTTTCAGAAAATGTAGAAAACCTTATATTTTTGCAATACTGCCTCATCAAAGTTATTGTGACTTTATATATTGTCAATTACTTGCATGAGAGGGGGAGAGGTGGTGGAGTTAGATGCTTTAGACAGTTTGAGTGTCCAATGGAGTTAAGGTTTTTCCCAAGCCCTTTAATACATTTCATTGCTTCAATATCGTTTTAACCAACACACAGACTGGTGTTCAATATCATTGATTTATGGAAGAAACAAAATTCGAAAACCTCAAAAATGGAGTTACTGTAGGTGATGTCTCGATCCTTAGACAGGTGCAGGACATATGGTATTTCAGTTACCTTGTGTGATTGTCAACACACAAGATGTTGTGATAAGGGCGATAATGCGGGAGGGTGTTAACAAAAGCCCTTCCCAATTCCCCACTTAAGATTGAATTGTAGGAAATTCTGAAGCAAGTTAGGATGTAATATTAATCGACCATCCGTCCTCAAAAAGAGATCAAGTACCTCTTGAAATATACTGAAGTGGCCAATACCTGCTGGGTACATTCAAGGCCATAGACCAATAACAGTCCAGCAATATCATATTTAGAATAGATCAATCATTTGTGACTTCTACTGACTGTACCACAACAACAACCTCTGGCGTTGCCACTCAATGAAATTATCCAATACATTCCTATTAACAAATTCAGCATCCATGTAATGCAAACAAATTTCCACAATTACATTAAACCGTTATCTGTATATAATACGATTTTGCAAGCCCAAATCACAAGCAGTATCCAACAGCCACGGTAATTAAATAGCAGGAATTATTATCAATCTGTGATCATTTTAACCTTTGGATTTAATTGACAACCTGCATGCTTCATTTGGCTAGCAAACGGATCACTACTTTTCAGTCAATATTTGAGTAAAAACTAGGTTCTAATTTCCATAGTAGTTAACTTATAACCTGCTATAATAATGGGGTGGCAGTGGTTCAGGAGATAGAGTGGCTGTTTGGTAACCAGAAGGCTCCCAGTTCAATCGCCGGAAGCTCCTGGCTTCATGTCAGTGTCCTTGAGCAAAACACTGAAACCCTAAAGGGGAATACCACTCATTTTCAACATTGAAGTACCGGTATGTCATTAATATACCTTAGAGTTGTTGTGTGGAAATAATAAAGTCCCCCACTTCTGTTTAGCCTAGAACTGGAGGTCTAGAACTTTGGGTCATGTGATCAGGGACGTCACAAAGATGTACTCATTGTTGCGTTCACACTAGCAGATGAAACGATGCAGTCTACCATTCATTGTCAATGGAAGCCAGTGACATGACATTGCAAAGACGCAATGATGCATGTAGCTGCTCCAAATCAACTCACACAACACGTGATGCGTCTTTGCATCGTTTCATCTGCCAGTGTGAACGCAACATTTGGCCTGCAAAGTACATTGTGATGTCACTGATCAGTGCATGACCCAAAGTTCTAGACCTCCAGTTCAAGGCTACACAGAATGGGGGGACTTTTTTATTATTTCCAACTCTAATTTTTAATTCTTTCTGTGCCAGGTCCGTCCGTCCGCGCGCGTACACGGCACACGACACACACACACACACACACACCATGGTAGCTTTTAACATTGATCCGGTTACTATGACAACGCCTCCGTCACCACCAGCTATGGGACGTTAAATCTGATCTCCGTTTTCCTTGGTTACGAGCAGGACTTTCAAATCTCCATAAGTTGAAATCCAGCAGAACTGTCCATGGGGGATCTTCAGCCATACAAATTTCGGATGTCATTTGTGACTTTGTACTGCGTAGCTCCCGACGCTTCTGGCCAGAGGTAAACAGTGTGTGCTTGTGCTAATGATACTAAAGTGTGTGTGTACTGAGTGTGTACGGGGCGGGCAAACTCCTTCTCTGAAAATGAACGCTGATGGTGGGTGGCACAGGGAACTTCATTTATGCTATCTGGCAGAGAAATAATTAATGACATAGTTCAATGTTGAAAATGAGTGGTATTCCACATAACTGCTCCTGAGGACTGAGGAGGTTGGGCCTTGCATGGTAGCCTCCACCATCTGTGTGTGTGTGTGTATGGCACATTATAAAGAGTAAAGACACCTTAGAAAAGCAAACCAATATTTTCCCCCCTCATTATTATACAATTTTCAGAACAAGGACTGGCACTAGTCTGAAACTATTGAAGAAGCTTTACTTAACTAATGTAAACAATAAACATAACAGGTCTATTTAGAAAAAAGCACTGCTTTTTAATCCAGTAATTACCCAAACGGAAAACAGCTGAACATTTCTCCTGTAATATATAAAATGAAAATATATGACCATCAATAATTTGTCTTAATACTTTCCAGAGTAGTCTTTGTGCCACGGCTCTGAAACAGTTGGATGATAACTTGGAGGAAATATGTTTTTCCTTAAGCAACAGTCCATAGTAGTTTAATTTAGTATAAGCAATGGGCCTGTTGATTTCCAAAATCATATAGAGCCTCAAAATAATCAATGTTGCCATTATGTTGTGCCTACTGAATATTAAGATATTTGGCAACACTCCATGCATTGCTGCCTGGCTGAAACAAGGGGAATCTAAAAGTTGGACAAACTTCAGTACCTGTGTGTAATCCTGAAGCAGTTTAGGAAGACTGCTACTCTCCCCTCCTTGTCTGTAAAAGCTTTTCAACTTGTCTAGTATGGCAGACGCATTCTGCAAATAGTCATCATCTGTGGAAAATAGAGATTTGTTAGCAACTACAATTCTAATGACAATTCTTTCAACATGTCAAGTTACTGTAAGATACACTACAGTGACGCTATAGTGTTCATCTGATGAATACCATTTGTTCATGCAAAATAACAGGGTTAATGAAAGTTGAGATAACCTACAAATACATAGTTGATGTTTTTCATTTCGAGGCTGAATACAGATGTGTCATTGTCGCATATTTGCGTTTTTAAACTAGAAATAAGTACAACTGAGATACAGCTCAACATTGGATTGACAACGAATTCGTCTAACGTTAGTTCACATTGGGTAGCTCACTCGATCGTGGAGGTAGGTAACGTTAGGTAGTAGCTTGTTGACAAGTTGCACATGGCTCAATATATTTCAGAAAGCCAGATGACTTCGCTATTTAGCAACACGCATGTTCTTTAGCTAGCATTAGCAAGCTAACACTGTGCCAACCCGTCAAAATGCAGGTAGTTAGCTCACATTTAAGTTGGCATGCAATAAAACATGCTAAAACGTCAATATGTTCATATCACACCGTACAGTCGGCTGCCGAGAGTTTATTTGGAAAACACGAAATGTTTCATCAGAAGAGCAGTTGTTGTTGCTATGGTAGCATCGAGCTAAGTTAGATAACGCTAGCTAGCTAGCAGATCAATTAAACTGGACAAAGCTGTCAGCTACACAAAAGGAACGAGCACAACGTTCATCTTTGTGTGTGTGTTTTGTACCTTGTTTTTCTGTTCGGAGGCTGGCACACTTGATATCCAACTCAAATATCCTTCTCTCCAGCTCGAACCCCTGTCGCCTGCAGTCGTCGGCCATGACTAAAAAAGGTTGGTCACGTGAGCCTAGGATTATTCACGTGCCCCAAAGTGTGTTTATGTTTCCTTTTTGTGTTGTAGAAACAACGGAGAACAACAGAGGAAATTGAATAAAATGCGAATTTATTATACTTTGTCATATTTATTTTGTTATGTATACTTACTTTGTCGCACGACCCTTTCGCTCAACAAAAAAATAACCGATTAAACTAAAGTAAAAAGCCTGTGTTTTATTTATTTTATTTGGTTGTCTTAAACATTTGGAATACATCAAACAAACAAAGAATATTAATACAATTACAAAGTATAAACATATGTATTTGCAATGTGGGCCATTTAAGGCAATAGTAAAATAGAACTATTTGAGACAAGTTAAAATAACAATAAGCACAAGAGTATAGTATTCATAACCTACTCAATAAAAGCCTGTCTAGATTGAATTTGCGCAAATCGACATTCCACAGAGAAATAACATTTTGTCCTCGTCATCAGAATGTGTGTCTACTCTAATTTTGTATCTCTCTCAATTCAAAGGATCTTTATTGGCATGAGAAAACATACGTTTACATTGCTAAAGGAAAAGTGGAACAAAACAATAAAAACAAAACAATGTATGTACAAAGAAATATTGAATATAAATGGGAGTAAAATTAAAGTAAGTACAGGCGCGCGCGCACACGCACACACGCACCCGTGGTGAAGCAGTTAAATGTTAATGAGCTCGAGCCTTCTGTCACTCTGTTGGTCACGCCTCCTGCGCTCAGCCCGGCCCCGCCCACAGCGCGCTCATCACTTGCAGACTGACTGTCAGCCGCCAGGCTCTGCTGCAGCTAATGTTAGCTGCACTGTTGTGAGCCCTTCAGTCGGCATCATCCCTCCCCGTCAACACAACAACCTATACAACTCGTGCCTAAAACCCACGGCCCACGTAACCTCTCGGCTAGCAGCCATCTGACACCTCTAAAACATGGCGGCCTTTAAAGTATTTACGAGGGTGGAAAATGTGTTCTTCAAAAATCTATCTGGCACCTGCAGACCAAAATTGAACTCGACTACTCATTCCTTGAACAAGGTCAGTATTATTTTTGCAAAGGAAATATTCGCACATCCACTTTGTTCAGATGCAGACCTGTGCGTAAAGTGCGCGGGACAGTGACTACTGAAGCAAAGTATTTCATGAACAAAAATACCGCACACTGCAGTGCTGTCTGCTCTTGCATAGCAGCATGAGCTTTTTTTATTCAAATTGACAGACGTTTCGGTTCCTCTGGAGTCTGGACCTTCATTGAAATTCGACCAGTTTTTTTGATTGATTGAAAATTGTATTAACAGTTTGCAGAATTACAGTACATTTCAAGCACAAACTCAATACAAAGGCTGTTAACTGTGAGTGGACGACCCAATTAAGCATTACACTTGTTTACAACAGGGTCCACCATGTTCAATTCATGAAAACATTTAGAGACGTACAAATAGACACTTCTATATAGACAAAGAACAGAACAGGAATTCATCATAATGGAGGTAAAAAGGGAAAAGAAACATATACAGTGGTAGTGAGCACCGTGCCACCGAGGCTAACCGAGACGGGGGACATGTACAGTCCAAATTAAAATAAGGTTTATAACCACATATTACATTATACATTTGTTTTTGTTATCTGTTGCACTGCCAGAGAGATTGTTGGTTCATCCTCTGACCCAATCAGGCCAATCTGTTAACATTGGTCAAATAATAAAGTAAGTAAGTCACCTCCACAAAATACATATGACCTCCCGATTGTCCTGAGATTTGAAACGTTATATGATGCAAAATCCAACAATGTGTTTTGAATAGCCATTTAAATATTATTTTAAATGCAGTATATATTGCATTTTGGGACTTGTATCTCACTGCATCAACACCTCACAAACATGCACTTTAGTTAGTTGGATGACCTGTGCTGTATCTTTTCCCAAGAGGTGTGTGTGTGTGTGTGTGTGTGTGTGTGTGTGTGTGTGTGTGTGTGTGTGTGTGTGTGTGTGTGTGTGTGTGTGTGTGTGTGTGTGTGTGTGTGTGTGTGTGTGTGTGTGTGTGTGTGTGTGTGTGTGTGTGTGTGTGAGAATGTTTCCATTGCAGCCATGTGTATGGAATAGAATAGACTCGCACCCATAAATAGCCCTGAAAACAATTGAAGCACATCCAAGAGCAAGCTTATATGTAGAGCAACTTTATTAAAGGCATGATGATTCATTTTTCCATCTCCTGCTCTTCTAGTGAAAATGTGTCTTGTATAGCCATAGAGTTTATAATGCATTTTTTTTCTCCAAAAGGTCTTACATTTGTATTCAATTAATGTTATGATGCATTGCAAAATTTGCATCCAGTCTGGATTTGGCAGTCTTCATAGGGGGGGATGTTTGTCTACACTCTACAGAGTATACAGTCCTCTTAAAGATGTTAATAATAATAATATGTAAAGACGGCTCTAGCTCCAGAGTAGAATACACATTAGTCCAGTTTATATTTCTGATATCTTGGTTATAACATATCAGACACAGCCAAGATATGATGAATGGTGTTATCCTGAGATAGAGTAGACAGTTCTTCATAAGGCCCCTTTACAGGATATGTTAACATGTTGAATTTCACAATTTGAAATATGTTTATAATTTTTAGGTTGTTAAACATTTTCTGCTTTCCAAAATAATTGCAAACAACGAATATTTCTAACAGGGTGAATGTTTCTCTTGGGCAGCAGCCTCGTGCCCATACAACTGAATCACAGCCATACTGATATTCAACACAACCTCTTCCAGGAAATAAAACGTCTGGGTTTCCGAGGCTACCTCAAGTGTGATCTTGCTTTTATACAACAGTTTTCATTAAGTAAACGGAAAACAACAGATTATTATTTGTTTGTTTTTGTAATAATTTATTTCGCTCTGCCAACACAACTGGACTTGGACTGGTCATATTATGAGCACATCTTCAAGTATTTTGACTTCCCTTTGTACTTTTTGACTACCATTCATATTTTACCTAAAGGTAATTTGTGGAATGTCCATCTTTGCGGTGCAAAGTTTGTTACAGTGTATCTAAGATAGATAATGACAGACCAATCAAATTACTTGGTTGGAACTAACTGTTGCATAATTAGTTATGACAAGGGTTAATGAATAAAGCAATAGGTGAGGAATGGGATACTGTCTGAAAATGAAAGCCCTGGCCCCAGATGGAGTTAAAGTTGACTTTATAAGAACTCCTCCCTGGTAGACAGCCAGTTTTACACCCTTTACTTTACTGACTGTCCACCAGATGGTTGTCCCACATGGAAAAGACAGGAAGGAAAAGACAGGAACTGTCAGGAACTGCCAATTGGGCACTGGCCTACTTGGCACGATGCAAATTGGAAATTCATGCCCCACCCAGATATTATGTCCCTGTCCCTTTTATGGGCATGCCCAAATATGGGAGTCTATGCAGATGTCAGAACAGGCCAGCTCCATATGGAGCATGGGCAGGGGCCCTGTCCAGAGCCCGGGCAGAGCCTTTTGTGGTGGTTCTGGACAACCGTGGGTCCGACCGACTCGACACCGGGCTAACGGTTCTCTAGTTACATGCATTACAGCCGTACCCACGACACACGTACAGACGTAAGTACAGACAGATGTACATAGACATGGTTCATTTATAGATAGATTTAACATATCTGTACTGTAAATTGAACACGACCCACAACCTAGGGAAATCTGGGCTTCAAAACAAAGTGGGTCGTTAGTTGTACTTTGAAAGGTGCATTACTGTTTTTCATACAATGTAGATGGAATAATGATGATAGTAGTAACTAAATGTGTAAAGCCCTAACCACACCAAAGGGTCACCATGCAACAACGGTTTCAAGGAGTTAACTATTACTTGTACGTCAACTAGTGTTGTATACCTTCTACACTGTCCCTGTGGACTGGCCTACGTAGGAAAAACTTCTAGACAACTCAAACAAAGAATGAGTGAACACAAAACTTCGATCCGTAGGAATGACCGGGATTATCCCATCGCAGTCCATTTTAATGATTTGAAACATGACATTTCTAGTTTTCGTTTCATTGGGATTGAACAAGTACGCCTCCCTAAGAGAGGTGGTAACCTTGACATTCTGCTCAGACAGCGTGAGGTGTTTTGGATACACACTTTGCAAACCTTGACACCTAGGGGTCTTAATGATGAACTCCTACTTAATGTGATGTTATAATCAAATGTAGTTTTTCTAATCATTGCTATTTTACTTCTCTATTCAGGCACTAGGACATAACCTCCTGACCGTAAAAATAAAAATCTCTGCTTTATTGTGATATTTTGAAGTGTATATTGTATTTGATGGATTGATCTGTACATAGTTTTCATATATGATGATCCACTGTATTTGTTGTATAGTTAATTGAAGAATATGTATTAATTGTTATAAGCTTATAGACATGATCACTCAATCAAATTAGCTCACCACATGCTATGGGTCTCATCCCTATTCATGAGGGCGATAGAGCGTCGCAGTCCCGCCCCTTACCATGGACCAGGAAATGAATCCCAATGCATTTTTCCCATAGACATTTCGAAAAGTATTTATTTAAAGACCTTTTAAGCGTCGTACGAAGCCAACTCGAGTCGTGACAAATCATGACAACACACACAATATTTTGGACAAAACAAATAATTACAAAGAAGAAAAACAACAAAAAAAGTGTAACCTGCCGTTTCTTTCTTCTTTCTAATTATTTTTTCGGCCCCAAAAATTGTGTTTGTTGTCATGATTTGTCACGACTCGAGTTGGCTTTGTCCGCGGCGTAAACGTCTTTAAATAAATACTTTCTGAAATGTCTATGAGGAAAATGAACGGAGAATCATTTCTTGGTCCATGGTAGAGGGCGGGACTGCGACGCTCTATTGTGATTGGTCATTGTGGATCTATGTGTGTGTATATAGCTATGTGGCTACCTATTATCAGCAGATGCCTGAAGAAGGTCTTTGACCGAAACGTTGCCAATAAAGTTCGTATTGCAAGTGCAGACGGTGTGCGGGTCTTTGACTCTTTGTGCACTTTATGTGCATTTTTCTGAAATACATTGAGCCCTGCCTACGCACCCGCCTCAGAGCATACAGGTGTGCATAAGACTTTGTTGCCTAAGGAGTTAACGCTAAAACTGTCTCGACCCTTTGGTGTGGTTTGGGCCATTGAATTCCATGCGTTGAATCACTAGGGTCAACGTGGGTCAACGTGCAATAAGACATCACACCGCAGGGACAACGCTAAAACCGCCTTGACCCTTTGGTGTCGTTAGGGTTTAAGGTTGTAAGCCATCATTTTCAAATTAATTAGCTAATCTTTAGTCGTAGTTGAGTGAAATAGTGAAATAATGTATTTTCTAGCTGAGTCTGCGAACTGTGAAGTGGCACAATGATGTCCTAAATCTCTGCTCCCTTTGTTGCTGGATTTGCTCAGCAGTTTTGTTTATCTTTTCATTCTTTGACTGTATAAACTGGATCAGCCCAGTAAGCTGTATATATCTGTTTCCCCCTCGCACATTGTTCTGTTTCTATCCACTCCACAGCTTCTACTTAAATGCATTTGTTCTCTTTCCACAGACATGTAGCTGTTACTTTTCCACCACCAGCCAGAGGAATTCGAAGTTCTACACAGATCCAACAGAAGCTGTGAAAGACATCCCAAGCGGTGCAACGGTTCTGGTGGGAGGTAAGCTGTACAGTCTGAGTCAGGACCGCACCGGTTCAGTGACGACTGACGGTGTCACCCAGTTTATTAAGAGCAAATGCTGTTGTTAGTGTGTTATAAACATATGGGCTAGTGCCATATGCAGTGTTTCCCAAGCAGTGGGTCTCGACCCATTTGCTGTTCACGGACCAATTTTATGGGTCACAACTCGAGTAAAAAAAAAGAAAAGAACAATAATTAACAATAATTAACTTGTAGATCTAGTTTGTTGTTAGTTATCTTTTGAGTCTCGACCTGAAAAGTTTGGAAACCACTGGGCTAATAGACTTTAACTTGATTGGGCATATGTATGCACAGCCTTGTTCAACCTTGCAGTCAAACAAGTGTCAAATCTGTGTTCACCACATTGTATTACTCATTCTGTGCCATTACAGTTCATGCACACATACACACTGAGATCTCACAGCTCATATTTATAGTCTCTCCAGGCTGGCACTTTCCATTGTGTTATCTCCATGACCTTTCTCAAAGCATTTGGCTTGTTGTAATGCATAACTAATGTCTCTCTTCATACACAGGCTTTGGGTTGTGTGGAATCCCAGAGAATCTTATAAACAGTTTACTGAAGACTGGCGTTAACGGTCTCACGGCAATAAGCAACAATGCTGGGTAAGTGTGTGTGTGTGTGTGTGTGTGTGTGTGTGTGTGTGTGTGTGTGTGTGTGTGTGTGTGTGTGTGTGTGTGTGTGTGTGTGTGTGTGTGTGTGTGTGTGTGTGTGTGTGTGTGTGTGTGTGTGTGTGTGTGTGTGTGTGTGTGTGTGTGTGTCATCTAGGCCTACGCTGTTTGTATTACGGTGAACATCATGTGCAGGTACCTACATGCCACCCTAAACCTAAAATATGCATTGCTTTCCATGGTGGTGGAAGATTTTTTATAAAGGATGTTGTCAAGCCAAAAGCTCTACTCAAAAATCCAAAGTTGTTGTTTCAACAGTAAATGGACTTCATAAAGAATTGTAAGAAGATATGTTTGTTTCAATTTGACCATGGCTAGAATCTGCAACCACGGTTGTTTAAAGATTGAGGGGCACAGTGCTATTTACTCCTAAATAATATGAATAACATTAATGTTGTATATCCGGTATAAATATATACGGATAGACCAATTATTTGTTTACAAACATTGGGACTGGGCGCACGGGTGACTGTTTCATGTAATCAATTCCCAACAGATCTCAAAACTGTGAGTTGGCTAGTGAGGTGCTCCCTAAGAGCCATTTATACTTCAAAGCGCAACAGTGTTGCACACAGAGAACAGCTGATATACAAGCTCACATCGCATCACAGATGCGACTGTTGTGAGCGTAGAGGTCTGCGTGCGCGACACCATCACGGAACAAAGCATACATTATACTTGATGGGCTGCAGGTGCGCGTGCAGCCATGCACAAATAGGCTCTGCTGCCGTGTTCATGAGCGCACCTCCCGTTCTTATGACAGCGACTGGAGGTGTGGTTTTGAATTGCTATTATTGTTCAAACCAAGGACTATATATTTCAAGGGCGAGAGATCACAACTATAAATCCTAATCATTCTTCCTCCACACTGGGAGAATAACAGCATCTGAAAGTTTGATGGGGCATTTTTTACACGTGAGGGCAGTGAGGGAACTTTTCCATTGCATCTTCTGAGAGGAAGGGTTCTTGTGCTGCCGCTATGCGTGCGCATCCTGTTTCTTATCAGTGTGATGTCGTCTCTTAAGGCGTCTATTGGCTTGAAACTACCATTTCAATGAAAACATAATATTGGACTTGGTAGTGCATCTCAAATTCTAGGCCAGGTTGCCTTATCAAAATCAGGTTGTAAGGAGATTTAAACTGGTCATTTGCTTAATGATCAGTATACCATGAAGTGAATACATTTCACCATTATATATCACGACTGCAATGTTAGACTGAAACTATTGCTATAATTTAGTGCCTGAAAAAACGCAACCAAAAAATAATGAAAGTGGTAATATGGCTTTGCTGAAAGCTATGTATGCTTTAACCAAAGTTGGACTTTATCACCCTTGGGACAGATAGTCAAAATGTTTGCTTTCCAGGATGTACTGTATGTTAAAGGCCAAAGGCCATGCTCTTGAACAGTCTAGTCATAAGAGAAACAATACAAATAGGCACATATTTAAAATAAAATAAAATGCATGATAATACATATTTCTTTCATCATTTGCTTGGTGAGCTAGAATCTAGATCATTCTGGAGTGAATGTAGGTAGAAACAGTGCTTCTTTCTTCTATATAGCACTCTAGCTCTAAACTTTGAGAGGGCAATTCCCTACTGGAGGTTTACATTGTAAAGACAGATACTGACATTTTACCACTTGACCTGATTTTATTGGTGAAAATCTACTATAGCATGTTCGGAGACAGTAACTGAACAAACACACTATAACAACTCACTATCATTTTTCCAATATAATCAGCCCCTTGAAGTGGTTAAGGGCTGTGGCTTTTATTTCAACATCGAGACGTTGACCTGTCTACTTTAACATGCCTCTGGCTCTGGCACAGGTGTGCACATGTTTGATTTGACATGGACAGTAGACATGTCTGTGGAGAACACACCCACACACTACCGTTTTGTGCACAACACATTTTTTTCTAAGCACACATGACCTAGATGTCTCGTCAGCTGACATAGGACTTGAGTGAAGGACAAAGCAGGGTTATCTGTGTCGTTCTCATTCCACAACTGGAACAGTTGCTTTGGAACTATAGATAGAATACTCATGTCTTCATGAATGAGTGTGTGATCATAAAGATTGTAGTATGGATAACTAATAACTGACTGACCTCATTATTTTTCATTGCATATAGAATAGAATACAAAAGGCATATGACAGTTGGCAGTCTCCATGGGCATTGCAACCACCTGCAACAATAACTTTACTTGGACTCACAAGGCTGTGGAGTATTCTTGTATTATATTCATTATTCAGGAAATATCTGCATTTTATTTTGTTTCTAGAAATCTAATTTGTTTTATAACTAAGAGTTTTTTATTTACAAATTTCCATTAGCCCAGAGATAAAATGGCATCCATTTAAAAAGTAGCCTATTTTAACAGTTTTGCACATGTTTTGGTATTGCACCATCTGTTCTGTACGCGAAGACCTGGTTACCATACTGCTCCGGGCAGCGCACCCCTCGCGCCTCCCAGGTCTTCTGCGTGTTTGTAGTCAACACACACAGAGATGACAGATCAGAATCACACACACTCGCGCGCACGCGACACAGTTTTGTTATGGAATGAACAGCGGGGGGTGCGCTGCCCGGAGCAGTGTGGTAACCAGGTCTTTGTGTTCTATCCACCTCACTTGTGCTTTGTGTTACACCTTTTTACATAATTCAGTGAAGGGAAATTGTCAGTGGTACAGTCACAGAATTAAAAATAATAGAGAGGGCACCGGAAATCCCCTCCCATTCACTTATATGGAGTTGTTCACCCAACGCATACTCCCTTTTCATCCCTTCTTCCGGGTTGGAAAAGTGTGACAGGCGGAGCCTATTTGGGTCCTCTGCAATGCGTTGCGTCGTCTCGCATGTGTCTATACACGTTTAAAACACTAATTGGTGTTTCACTTGGGGAATGAAATGTGTGAACATAAAAACCTAATCATTCTTGAATACGGAATTCTGTGTGTGTGTGTGTGTGTGTGTGTGTGTGTGTGTGTGTGTGTGTGTGTGTGTGTGTGTGTGTGTGTGTGTGTGTGTGTGTGTGTGTGTGTGTGTGTGTGTGTGTGTGTGTGTGTGTGTGTGTGTGTGTGTGTGTGTGTGTGTGTGTGTGTGTGTGTGTGTGCAGGGTGGATAACTTCGGGCTTGGCCTCCTCCTCCAGACAAAACAGATCAAAAGGATGATTTCCTCATACGTTGGAGAGAATGTGGAGTTTGAGAGACAGTATCTGGCTGGGGAGCTGGAGGTGGAACTTACACCACAGGTTGGACACACACACACACACACACACACACACACACACAGCAACATTGGTAAATCCAGCATACCTACGTGCTACGTACAAACCTTGCCTTGAATTTGCTATACTCTTAAAACTACTATCTTGTCATTTATATTTCATCTGACTGTTGCTCAGTAAATGGCATATATTGTTTGAAAATCTGTTTCTTTGTGCGGAGTGGAGTGGTCGTACCACAAAGCTTGAATAAGGCTTTCCTCCTCCCCACCTTCAGGGTACCCTGGCAGAGAGGATCAGAGCAGGGGGAGCAGGAGTTCCAGCCTTCTTCACAGCCACCGGCTATGGTACACTGATCCAAGAGGGAGGCTCCCCCATCAAATACAACAAAGATGGCACCATCGCCATTGCAAGCGAGGCGAGGGAGGTCAGAACAATTTTCATTTGGATTTTTTCCAAACAGCAGTTTGTTGCTGAATAGAGCCACCATCAGTCACCTGAGTTAAGTGGTGTGTGATTGTTGTTCTGTGTGACAAATTCTGACATAATTGCATTTCTACTTTTTAACCACTTAAGGCCTATTTACATTTGCTGATCTAGAAGTTCACAACGTGTTGCATCGCAATGTGTTGTGGATCTGGTATTTTTTGCTGTTTAAAAGAAATAAAAACTATATATAAATAATTAAAATAATTACCCAAAATAGGATTAATGTGGTTAAGCACTAAGCTATATAGTTTGCTTTTGCCTTCTCTTCTTGGCAACCTTTTAGAAAAGCACTACTGTATATAAATACTGCTTGTATGATGTCTTGAATGTGTGCAGGTGCGGGAATTCAACGGTAGGAACTACATCATGGAAAAGGCTATCACTGGAGACTTTGCTCTCATCAAGGCCTGGAAAGCCGACAAAGCAGGAAACATTGTCTTCAGGTACTGATGGAGCCCACATGTTCCCTTACGACAGTGTAAATATTTACTTTTCCTGTGGTTCAGCTACTTCTCACCTCAGAGCACCTTAAACTTATCTTAATCACCTTGTCATGTTTGCACCATAAGCAGCACGTGCTTGCAAATTGAGGCCATTCAGTAATGGATGGTATTATTTGTAGGGGTGTGTGGGGACAGTTATTTCTTTCATACCATGAGATGAGATCTGTAGTTCAAAAGGAGGAAGGGTATTCCATACATAATACTGTAAATAGCGTTAGTTGGTTTTGACCGTTGGTTTAGTCAGTTAGTTAGTTTTGACCTTTGGTTTAGTCAGGGTGACCACCACCCTGACTAAGAATCAACCTGGGCACCTCTGTTTTCTTGCAATGGCAATATAAGGCCCAGCAGAATGTAGGGGAGGGTGTTAACATTTGTCAATTGGGAGCCCGGAGCCCTGTTGTGGGGCAAGTGAGGGCTATAGACAGACACAGATCAATCACTTTGCTAGATTGACATGACGGAGATTGTAAACAGTGACTTTTCCATGCTTTTTCATACTACTTTATTGACTTAGAATTGTGCAGATTTGCTCATTTCATACTTGTACCATAACAGAAGGACTTTAGAAGGAAATATTTTATTGTCTCGACTATCAAACAATCAAGTATCAACTATCAAGCAAATGTGCACTGATGGCGCATATAATGGAGGCAACAGCCGAGCACTCATCATTTAATCTGAAGCGATTTTTTTAAATTCCAAGTTTTATATAATCTATGAGGTTTCTATTTTAATTGGGTGTATAGGTTGTGATTTTGTTTTTCTCCATCAAGCGAAAAGCATGCAAACTTCGGCCAGTGAGGCAGCAGACCTTTGGTGGAAAGCCTGGTGTTCTTGATTAATTTATTCCCACGGGAAAGCCATGCAATTAATAGCATGTATAATTGCTCGTTCCTTCAATAAGGTAGGCTACCGCTGCAATGCAGCATCAGTTGTAGCCGTGAAAGTGGGCTGTCAAAATCATCTTTCCATTCTGTGTCCATAATGTCCCCGATTTTTGCAGAAATAATGCTCTCTACCTCATAGCTTGTCGTTGTACGGTATGTTGAGCGCAAGCCTCGTCTTTTCATTAGTTTTCTGTTCAATCTTTATTATCAGTAAGTTTACAAAGGCAAAGCGTGTGAATTGTCATCTAGATTCTACAGCGTTCAGCTATGGTTCTGCTTGCCCCAGAACAGGGTGAGGGGGCGGAGAGGGACAATGTAAAAAAAAAAATATGTAAGTAAATATATAAATAAAATACTTTCGTTAAATGTATTATTATGTTAAAATCATATGTCAAATTTAAGAAAATATTTGAATTTGAATGGTTTGAGGGAGGAAAGCTTTAACTTATATATTATATTATATCCTATTAATTCATTGCACAATACTATGGTGGTCCTTGGACCACTAGTTGAGAAAGGTTGAATTGAAGGTAACATTAATTTAGCTTTGCAGCATGAGACAACTCATTCAGAACAGGGACTGTGTTTCATATCTGCCTCTCTTCCACAGTCTGTGGATTGGAAGTACTTTTGGAATTGAAGCATAGGCCTCCTCAAATGACCGCTGATTATGATGATAATGTATTCAATTCCTCTGTTATTAAGATTTTCCAAAATAAAACCAAATAAAATGATGGGCAAACAAATCTTCACTTTCCTACAGTACATTACTAAAGACATGGCCAGGGGGAACCACATGCAATACCTTCAGGGACCACCAGTGGTCCACGTACCACCAGTTGAAAACCCCTGCTCTAAATTGCTGAAATGAGCCAAGCAACAATACAAATTAAATGTGTGAATGACACATTGTTTTTAAGAATGGCATTTTCTTCCTATTCATTGATATTGCTGCAGTTGATGCAGTTCAGTCTTTATTCACAAGAGAGCAGTGTTTCACCTCAAGTAATCTACAAGCCTTTTCAACAGATACAGTCATGGTAGTGTTGATTGCTTTTTTAAGCAGTTCTGAAAAGCAGGCATGGGTACTCCTTATAGTTTTTTGTTTTTCCACCTATATTGATGTGCGTTTGTGGTAAGTTCTTCACTGTCACCTCTGTTTTTCAGGTTTTGTTTTAACAAGTGACTGGACAAAAAAAAAAATACGTTTTGTTTATAGCCACCTCTGTCCTTCTCTTCGGACAGGAAAACGGCGAGGAACTTCAACCAGCCCATGTGCAAGGCAGCCAAAATCACCATAGTAGAGGTACGCATATTAGACACCAACAATAATCTGTCACGGTGCACAGTATAGAATAGTGTTAGTATTAAATACTCAATAATATACTCTATAATAAAGTATATTAACCGAATGTATGCCAAGAACGCAGGACCACGTTCTTCTCTCCACGACCCACCTGTGCCAAAACGAGGGAACTCGTCTTTCTTTAAATTCATTTAATCCAGCAATTTAAAAAAAAGTTTTTCTTTAATTGCTTTTTTTTGCTTTTACTCTCCACATGGATCTGATGCGCACGTGGCCGCACGCACGCTTAATAGTACCTTATCTCCTCAAAATGAGACAAACTGCAATCTTTGAGACCTTATAAAAGTCTAAACTTTGCTCACGCTAAGAAAGTTAAACCATCCCGTGACGATGCATAGCCTAGAATGAAGATTTGGCTCAAGTATGGACGGCTATCACTTCCGGGGCGGGCGGAAGTGACCTGTCTTGTAAGCATATAGCAGCATGGCATTCAGACACACTGACATTCCGGCTACGTGGCTACGGCGTGCGGTTATGTTAGGGTTAGATTTCTTTGGCACTGATGCCACACTGTGTTAAATGATACGTATTTCCTCAGGACACCAGGTTGTGCACATTATTATATACTATAAGTATTTTATGGATGTTTTTTAATGTAGACCATGAAGAGGGCATGGTGGAGAAAGCTGCAGAATAGCATCAGGAAAGACTCCAATCCAGATGCTAGCATTGCTGACACAGCACACACATCACACATCACACAACACCACAACAGAACACACCTATTGTTTCGATTGATTTGAATCGGTTAAAGGTCAGGTTTTCGCTTCTACATGGGTTATTGTGGCACTGTGACAGTGGTGCATGGTTTAAAGGAGTGGCCACAGCCAGGATACATGTGAGCAATGGGCAACACTTGTGACTAATTTAGTTGACTTGAAAAAAGCGCCCTTGGAGCACGTGCAGATTTGATGTGTGTTAGTTAGCAGTGTTGTGTTATTTGTGGGAAAATGTAGTAATTGTGTCCATGTAGTGAGCAATGAAGATGTTGTTTTGAATAGTGGGTATGATTATTGCATGTTGAGAGTTTGGTATACTAGAGGTTCGGAACATGATTAGTGGAGCTCCCTCTGGTGTTGTGATTGTGGATGGCGTTGACGTTTTGGAGGTCATTTGACAGGTACGTCAGTGTCTTTGTGGTGTAGCGTATCTTGTAGACCAGGCCCATTGCAAGTTGCTGTACTCTGTCCTGTACCCATCCCAACCTAGCAACATGAGCAGCGGTAAGATGAGTTGTAGGAGTAAGGCCAAGCAGTAGCCTGATCAGTTTGTTTTGGGATGTCTGGAGCCTTGTTTTTAGGGCCTTTGTGGTGCTATGGTACCATGAGGTGCATGCATAGTCGAAGTAACCTTGAATGAGTGCTCAATGAGTCCTCAATGTATTCTTACTGACCAGTGAGGAGATCCTGACAAACATGGGCCAAACAAACACACATGTAAAATGAACAATTAAAAGTAGACGTTGAGCATAAACCGATTTTCTGTGGAAAATATTGAGGCAATTAGACATGTGGTGTGCGAGCAGGCAGACCTTTTCTCACACAGTCTCCCTAGCTGCCGCTAATTGTAGTAGAGACATTGGCTGTCTTTGTCCTGGCTGAAAACTTAATCAACTTTCTTGAAAAAGAGAAGTGCAGAGGAAGATGACTGTTTGATTGGATAGTTCCAGCACCATTATTGTTTATTTTGCGTAAACCATCCATGATGTGTGTTACTTGAATCATAAGTTACCAGTTCTAATCCTTATCATCACTACAAGTGAAATAACAGGACAGACGTCTACTAAATCCTTGGGTGGATCAGTGGTTGAGACAAAATCTAATGCTGCAATTCTACAAAACGTAAAGTGATCTGACATTGGAGAAGCAAATCTATGCATTTATGGTTTCTGAGGATAAAGACACCATATAATGTTTTCTTTTTATATATTTTGCATAGACACAGGAAACATGAGCTTAAAATGTAGCGATTACAAAGAGGTCTGTGATTTTTTTGAACAAACAGAAAACAAACAAACAATAAACAAATAACACACAAAGTAAATTATTATGCTTAAGCGTGAAGTGTACTGTATCTGTTGGTAGAAAAACAAAACAAGACTATCAGATAAAGAGAGCGTTAAGACGCCATATCTTAACTGAAGAAAACACATTGGTTGATTGATTGATTTTCCCGGAGGCCTAGATTTGAAGTTCGCTCACTGTTCGTTGGCTCCATCCAAGAACTGGACTCCCCTGAGGCCTTTCGTCATACGCTTCCTGAGATTTAAGCAAAGTGAGAAACCCTGGCAGGGAAATCCAATACATGCTCTAGAAAATTTGCTTCTAGTATCAGGATTCCTCAAAGGCTAAGATTGAGGGCACTGCTTCCTCAAGTGTAAATGATTATCGGATATTCTGCTGTATCTCTTTCACTATACACCTGAGGTGTATTAAACATTGCAGTGCATCAAAAACCATTAACACTGCCATGGATATTTATGTTATGGTTAGTGAGCCTGTTTTACACCTCCACTTGGTGAACATTATACTGGTAGACTGTCCTAGTAGTGGTATTATTCATTTACTACAAGATGCCTTAAGTTTTAGAGCCTATGAGCCATTTTCTCTCATTGTGTCTTTTTTGAACTGTGATGCTGGGGAGCAGGGGGAAATGTAGGTAAACAGAAATATTGTCTGTCTTGATTCTTTTCTCACAGAGTGTGCATGCATGCGTTGTTGTATAGACTGTGATCAACCCAGTGGCACCTCACTGAGTGCATTTTTACCACTGAAATGAATGTTACTCTTTGTACTTACAGACTTCTGCATCACACACAGGATACATTTCATTCCATCTGTCTGTTCACGATATTCACAGGACATTTGCAGAAGAATCCTTGCTGCACACACAGCCTAGTTTCACAGTAAACACCTCCAATATAGAAACTATTTGAGTCAGAGAGCAGCAGGGAGGAAATGGACGTGCATGGAAAAACAAACCATGAACACTCTGTGTTCCATTTATGAGAAAACCTCTCCATAATATATGCATTCCTGCCCGGGCCATGCTTGAAATGCTATTCTTTCCTTGCTGGTGTGCCTGCCTGCTCTCTCAAATCCCCACCTACAGTACACCTGATCCAGAATGCAGTGGCACAGCTGTAGCCATAATATTAAAGTTTGGGCCCGGGCCGGCCTAGCGGTCTGGGCACCTAGGCTTAATCCAGTGTCATGAGTTCGAGTCCCAATCCCGGCGACCTTTGCTGCGTGTCTTCCCTCCACCTCTCTCCCCGTTTCCTGTCAACCTACTGTATATCTATCACTAAAATCGCAAAAAGCCCCAAAAATATATATTTAAATAATATAAGTGTGTGTGTGTGTGTGTGTGTGTGTGTGTGTGTGTGTGTGTGTCACGGCTTGGCCTGTTGTAGCGCCACCATGAGGCTGATTTGAAAACTGTCAAGTGGCATTTCTTCCTCAGCCTAGTGGGAATATGCATGCACAGTTTCACCACAATCGGACGCTGCGTCGAGTAGTTGTGGCGATTTGTACAAAACGGGTACAAAGCGGGCTACTCCTGAAAAGAAGCCAATCGTAGGCAATGAAGGTGGATTATGAGAAATCAAACAAACCCGTCTTGATCACATGACTATGGAGAGCATGTGTACCGATTTGCGTGAAATTTGGATAACATCTGAAGGAGTAATATTAGAAAATGTGTTTTACATATGTCGGCCTCCTGGTGGCGCTATAAAGAGCAGATGTGAAAAATTCCAGGCAAAGGTTTTTCCTTGGCCTCTAGGGAGTTGGCATACAAAGTTATCCACAAATCCGTGCAGTTGGAGGTAAAAACACTTTTCGGCCAGTTATAGCGCCACCATGAGGCTGAGTTGAAAATGTTCACGTGGCATTTCTTCCTCGGCCTAGTGGGAATGTGCGCGCGCAATTTCACGGAAATCCGACGATGTGTTCATGATTTGCAGCATTTTGTTTGAAACTGAGCACTCCTGCAAACTTTGGAAGCCAATCTTAGCCAATCAGGATGGAGTCTGAGAAATCTGAAAGACCCGTTTCGTTGAATGGCTCTAGAGAGACTGTGTACCAATTTGCGTGATGTTTGGACAAAATCTGTAGGTGTACTGTCCAAAAACTTGTTTTGCACAAAGCGGCCTCCTGGTGGCGCTATAATAGGCCGTTCTGGAATTTTTGGGGCAGAGGTTCATCGTTGGCATCCAGGGAGTGCGTGTGCAAAATGTGGCATCGACCGGGTTAACGGTGCCGGAGATTAGCTGTTCACAGACGGACGGACACACGGACGGACGGACACACGGACGGACGGACATACGGACGGACGGACGGAGTGCAAAACATACTCTCTCCCCATGCCTTCGGCCTGGTGGAGACAAAAATGTAAAAATGTATATGGGTATAAGTTTGCACACTAAATGCATTTAATCAGATGTATGAAAGAACACATACGTGTATTTTATCATAACTCCTGACATGGTGGAGGAATCATTGTGATAGTGTTACACACATGAATGCCTGTGTGTGTGAGTGTGCGTGCGTGTAAAATATCGCGATACAGTGTGACATCACAATGAAACATTTTGTCGCTTTTAGTTAGGCTCCTTGGACCCTAATAAAAAGGATCCCATTAGGATGTCTCTGTCTTGAATCTGTAACCAAATGCAGTGACGAAGGTTGTGATGACGGGGAGATGATGGGAGTGTTCATGATGAAAACAGCAGGTCGTGGTTCAGTGTCACACCATGACAATGCCACATTTTCTCTCCAAAAGAAGTAATATTGTTCCTCCTCCCTCTGACGCAAGCGATGCAGCTTGGTACAGTAAAGTCTCTTGTGTGACGTTGGAGTTGTGAGGCAGCAGGGAGAGAGTGACATGAATGATGAAGCAGCTCAACTCGGTGCAGACGAGACGAGGCCGCACAAACCGCCAAGGACATAATTTGGTGGGTTTAATCATCCGTCTGCTTCAATCTTTGCACCAAAGGAAGGAACCATCTGCTCAGGGTGTCTGTACCAAGCGGAGGGAGTGGTTCTGAAACACAGCCATGAGAGGAGGGCTGTAGTTGGACTGCATAATGACAATAACCGGTTATACAGAGATCTAAATAATTCTTTGTAGCATATGTCAATCCCATGCCTAGTTTCTCTGGCTTACATTTCCCAACCTTGTTTGAGATCCTATCACACCCACATTAGAAATCAAGTTAAATGCTTGCAAGAAAAAAAACATCCAATATTTTCCATGTGCCAAAATCAGGCTGCATCAGACATCTGACATTTCTGCCAGTAGTCTTTGACGAAGTCTCTTATTTGCACGCCTTCTTTCAATCTCTCGTTCCAACAAACAGCTCTTTGAGACGCTTGTCTGCATATGAAATGAATGCTTTTTAGCCAGGCGGCCATCTAACGTGATTGACAAACAAATTCATGTTTTTTTTCATGGCACACTCAATTGTGAACGAGATGTTCACTGAATTTAAATTGGTTCATCCCTCCACATTCTGTCATTGGTTTTCATCACTCTCAAATGGTCCATGATCCTTATGATTGTCTTGTATACAGAAATTAATCACTTGAAAATAGTATAATGTACTTATTTTTGATTAAAGCATAATATTAGGCATCAGTTAATTCATGAGATATAGCCTCTGTCTAAGAGTTCAGACACCCATTATTGTCATCAGTCCTTACTTATCTGCCACCTTCCCTCTGTTGTAGCAGCGCACACAACACGGTCCATTATGAGCCTTTAATGCCTGATAGTGAAGCAGTTATGGTTGTCCTGGCGATAAGTTGCTCTTTAGAATTCAGAGCATGACATGTCATAAATCTGGCGTGTGGTCAGTATTGATCCTGCTGCGGTTGTACTCCGAAAAGGCTGTGACCAAAGAGACGCCAGCCATTGGTCAGGTGTTTTAGAGGCCTGCACTGCATACATATTATTCATGTTCTCTCAGGGCACAGTTCATAGTGCATCAGATTTGGCTTTGTGTTTGTTAAACTCTATGTCTGTGTGTGTGACAGTTTGTATGGTGTACGCCTAAAGGAACACTTTTTCAACCATTTTCAACCTTATCTTCATGTAACTGGTACCCACTAGCGATCATTATAATATGGCACTATTTCTGTTTGGTCTGTGGCACGATGTCCGTCTATTCAGTCTGTGTCTCATTGGTGGATTATGGACAGTTCAGAAAACTGCTGACATCAATGTGGATTCCAAGCTAATAGAAACAGCCTTTCTCTTCCTGGAAATAAGTTATCATGCTGCAATAGAACTCATTGTTCTTACATTAATAAAATTGGGAGGAAGAGAACGACATGCAGGGCTGTCCAAGCCTGGGCGTAATGTGACCATCACCAGCCGACGTTAGATTTTTGCTGATCATTAGATTGTGAGACAATGCAGTCATACTCATGCCTGACACAAAATTTGAATTTTTTAAAAACGTTTCAGAAATGAGCGAGATATGCCTTAGTTAAATGTCAGTGGTCTTGGGTGCCTAAATGGATTTGTACGCTCTCCGCGACAGGCAGACGTTAGATTTTTGCTTGCTATCGTTAGGGATTGGGAGACAATACAGCCATGGCTGACAACAGCAAATGAAAGTAGTTCCCAAGGGTTATGTAGACTTTTTAATTAAAGAAAAACGCTTCACAAATGAGCTATTTATGGCCGAGTCAAACTGTGGTGTCCTTACAACCTCTGTCATTGATTCAGATAAGACCTGAAAATGTATATGACGATCCAAAACATTACTAATTACATATAATTTGGATAATATACTTAAACATTAACCTTATCAAAGCACAGTCATTGTCATTGCAGTGCAGTGCAATCATTAAACAATTAAATAATAGCCTATTCACTTCATAGGCTATTGTGTAGACTATGTTACAACTTGAATGTGCTGCATGTGTAAAGCAATTTGACTGTGACATACAGTATGTCTTGCCCTGTATATTACAATGAATGAATTATATGAACAAATTATATACAGTATTCTACTGTACAATTGAGGAACATGTCATTTCAATAACATTTGATTACAAATAATAGAAATAAAATGAAACCTTTGTGTATGTATTGATTAGGCCTATAGAATATATATCACATCATGACAGTCATGAGTCCGGCTTCCTCTGTGTTCTCAAATAGACTATAAGACAGGGGTGGGCAACTGGCGGCCCTCCCTCGGCCCGGGGGCCACATGCGGCCCCCACCTTCACTTAATGCGGCCCGCATGTTAATATCAGAATACTGATATAGTAATGATAGTGATTTCAGCTGTTACAATTTCAAACCCGCTTTAATTACTTCACGACTAGTATTAAATGACTAGTACTTAATGACTAGTATTAAAATGTTATTGTCTTTTTGTGTCCAATGTAGTTATGTTAACAGTTCCTAAAGTTAACATAACTATAACTTAAATGCATTTGAAATGCAATGAAAAGGTTACTTTTCAGATTTCCAATTCAAAAATAGTTTTCAATTAAAATATAGCAAAAATAGCTGATCTACAAGCTCAAAACGCGTTGCATTGCGATGCGTTTTGAGCTTGTAGATCGGCTATTTTTGCTAAGACAGTAATATGCAATGTGGCCCTCTGGAGTGAGTGTGGAAATATATTGGCCCTCACCATCGTCAAAGTTGCCCACCCCTGCTATAAGATGCGATGATCGGGCAGTCATCGCTTTGGGTTCCAGTCCAAAGCGATTGCCTGTAACGTTATGATCAGTTAATAAAATTGGATATTAAAGAAAGGAGGTCCACAGTCCGTTAGTTTGGCAGGTCCGATGCAGGAGCTGAACAATGATAAAAAAGGCAGTAAACTAATCAAATTAGAACATTTTCCTCATTGCAACAAACAACCAACTGATTTCCAAATGGACGTGTGGGTCACATTTAATTAAAACGCAATTATTAGATCATGACATGCCATAGAATGACAAAAGAACAAGCTGACAGTGTAAGAATCAAACTTTATTTTTTATTTCTTTATACAGTATGTCTGTCTGTAGATGCGGGAGGTGGGCGGGCCCCCTCGTTTTTCTTGGTGTGCTCGCGTTGTGATTCGCTTTTGGCAGGGTCGTTTCTTGTGTGCTCTCTGGCAGGCATGTTTGTGATTGGCTTTTGGCAGATTTGGGCGGGGTGTGGGGCACACTGAACCCAGGACCACGATTGGCCGCCCAAGCCTGAACTCAAGTCCAGTTCTCTAAGACTAGGGTTTTAACTATACTGCCATTGACCACCCACTGCGTTTTCGCGAGCTAGGCTGTGATAGCTCCTCTAGCATTCTTACTCTTCATCATCAACGGTCAGCCACACCTCCTGCATGCACAGGGGGCACGTGGTCTTTATCATGTCGTACAGCCAGTAGTCCACACACTTACTGTGGAAGGCATGCGAACACGGCAGGGCCCTCAGCATGTCTCCTTCCTCGTACTCTTCCAGACAGATGGCACACACGTCGTCCGCATCACCCCCTTTCTTGTGGTTGTGGACAGGGAATTTCTTTAGCATGTGGCTGCTTCTCCACCGGAGGATATACTGGACCAAGTAGTCGGCTATGTCATCTTCGCGCATGAGGATAACCCACCAGATAACTCGCCCCAGTATGATCCCAACACATCCCAACACATCAAGGAGAGTGAAGCCATCAGATTTGAAAGATCTCATTCTGATCGATTCAACAAGGCTCACGTTGTGAACAATGGCCATCTTGCACTCTGCTTTGTGGGCATTGGGGACCCCACTGTCAAAGTGGCAGTCGGAGCTCCGGATGATAACGAAGTGGCTGGAGGATGGGTCGGTGGGCACACAGGCTTTCTCTGGCCATGCACCAACCAGGACACACTTCACTCCAGCCATGAGCGGACCGTTACTGCTGTTGTTGTGAGCAGCCATCGCCAGGAAGTCCAAAAGCAGGAGGGTACAGATGGTGAACTGTTTAGTGGACGGCATTGCTATGCTATATTCGATAGGTTAGACAGAGGACATTTATATCATCTTCTGATGTCACGCTCACATCACTATTCTGATGTCATGCTCATGTCACTATTCTGATGTTAGCTCATGTCACTATGACTCAGCCATAACCATACAAGGAGTTAATATGGAGTGTGTTGTCCAAGCTCAATGTGTCATCATGGCATCAGGCACAAACCAATCAGTCAGCTCCATATATGTCAACAAAAGGATGCATGCCCACGTGGTCATATACTGATGAACACAGTGATCTCCATATATGGGCATACAAGCGCAAGCACTGACAGATACAGAAATCCGGTTGTCCAGAGCCACTGATCCAACCGCTATGCCAATTAAGGTCATGTGCATATTTATAATAACACGTTCCGTAACCGCCGATCCCAACAATATGCCCATATATGGTCATTCCAATATATGAACATAACTGATGACATCACAGATCTACATATTCTGGCATAACAGGGACAAGGACCGACAGAGATCTCCATATATGGGCATGAAAGTTACACAGGTAGACAGACATATACAAAGATCTCCATATATGGGCACAAAAGGGACACAGACAGATGGGTACAATTAAGGGTTCTCTGACAAAGCCGCCGATGAAACCACACTTTTTATGTTGTGGCACCCAAACATGGATAACCCTACTATAAATGCACAACGTCTCTGTGTATCCATCTGTAGTTCACGTATCTCGAGAACTATCTGACCGACCGGTTGTCCAGAACTGCCGATCGACCCCTATGCCACATATATGGCCATGTGCATACCAGGGTTTCCGCTAGCAATTTTCCTGGCCGGCCAACATGCCCAACAATGTTTTATTATTCCGAGTAATAATAACTGTTAAATTAATCGGCCATAATTTAATACAAAGTGTTTATGTGAGTGTGCACCACCCAACCATTACAGGTTGCTGTATTGCTACAGCCGAGTAACGCAGCGCACTTTTTTTCACCCACAGATGCACTCTGCGCTGTTCCTTTGACTGTCCATAGCCTATAGTTTCAAAAAGCATACTTTATCTACTGGATCATGCAGAGGTGTCGCTTGTGTATAACATTACAGTGAATAAACAAACTTGTTTCAGGGCAGGCTATGCAGCTCAACCTCGTTCAACTAAAGGTTGAAAGAGGAAGCATTGTGATATGATTTTATGATCAATGTTCCACCTTTATGTTGGTCAGAAGTCTTGCACCCGGCGGCGCTGTGTGTGCTGCTGTCGGGTTCTGGTGGTGCCCCATACAGTAAAGTTGCCAAGCGAGTACAGGTGATTAACATTCCTATGGCCGATGGTCGTTAGAGTCTATTGTTCCGTGGTTGTTGTTGTCGCACGTCTAATTAATTAGACGTGTGACAACAACGACGACGCAACAATAGGAATCCTGCAGCTCAATAGCTATTGCTTTCGGGGGAGGGATAGTGTTAGGGTTAGTGTTAAATTTTCGGTCAAATCAGGCGGCACACCTGGACACATAAAACGGCACAGTAAAGTACCGCGGTACACAGGTTGGGAAACACTGGTTTAAAGCATGGTATATACTTCACCATTTATACTGCGCCATTAAACAGACCTGTAGGCCTACTTGAACCCCTTTTCCACCCTCTACACGTAATCTCTTGACCAAAAATAGGCAGATCACGTCACACTGCGACACGTTTTGAACTTGTAGATCGGCAATTTTTTCTACTTTTGTGTGACAGAATAGAGCACCGACGTCACTGTCAGTAGAGGGCGCCAGTCCACAGGTTCGTGTACTTTTTTTTTCATTGAAATCGCCATAGGGGGATTTTAGATCTCTTCATATAAGAACGGTGTTTGAAAAATAAACCGATCATCCCGGCCTTTTCACTCATATGGATATGAAGCATCGACTGAAGGTGGAAATGTACAAATATACCCAAAGAGTAACACAATAAGCGTTAGAAACGAGTCAAACAACCCAGAGACTACATTTCCGGGTAGGCAGTGGTTGCAGCTGCCCGTCGCACAACAGAAACTGACATGTTAATTAAGTTTTTTTCTTCTTTTTTTTTGTATTGATATTTAATGTTTCGTGGTTAGTACGAGTCGAGTCACCGCCAGCTGAGCTTACGTCAACGAGGAATCTCAGGAATGCAATGTGTTGACAGCTGGGCATGACGTATATTAGCAGCGACATTGCTTTCATACAGTATGTAGTTTCAAGGCTTTTGCGGCCAAAGTAATTCCATTTTCTCCAGAAACTGGCTGTATCAAATATGAATGGACATCATTAACGACGCACAGCCACCCCCCTGACCGAAAGGCCAGGATGATCGGTTTATCTTTCAAACACAGTTCTTATATGAAGCGACCTAAAATCGCCCTATGGTGATTTCAATGCAAATAAAAAAATACATGAACCTGTTTACTGGCACCCTCTACTGAAATTGACGTCAGACTTCGGTGCTCTATGGACATTCATTTAAAAAAAAGAAAGTTAAAATACGGAGATAAGAGGTTTCTGCCTGACAGCAATGTGAGCCTCTGGAGTGAGTGTGGAAATATAGTGGCCCTCTCCATCAAAGTTGACCATCCCTGGGTTAAGTATATGGGATGGGTTGATGTTTTAACTGGTAATTGCTAATCTACAATTTCAAATTGGTCAGGAGTGACAGAATATGATGCATCATGCATCCATCCCAAATTCAGCCAGAACAATACAGCTGTGACCACATTCAACAGCAGTGACAGCCTGTGCTTTTAAAAGCCTTTGCTCCATGCTTTTGCCCACATTGGCTGTCAGATTGATATACAAGGACAATTCTGGTCTGTCAGTGATGACATTTTGATTCTGAGAGGAATGGACCATTTGTCTTGCCTTGAAAAGTGAAATGATCCAGGTTCATGGTGTTCCTTTAGAGATTATAATGGTGACTTTGAAGGAGTTTAGTCAAGAGAAGACACACATAAACGGTGCACTTTTCAGTATTTCCAGTAATGGTGCACTTTGTTGAATTTAAATATAATTTGCACATATTGATTTCCTCTGAGCTTGTGTGCTCTCTAACCCTTTGACTTTCACACAGCAGTCTTTATATCCCATTGGCTCAAGTGGGCGATATACTGTCTGACTTTTGACGAGATTCATTCATTCATTCATTCTGCTTTAGCAAATAAAACATTTACCATAACATTTACAATATTATAGTGCTATCCTATCTTCATAGAGATTATTCAGTTGATTGCAACCGTAGGTCCCAGTTTAGTCGGTCGTGCGGTCGGTCACACCTCCAAATATGGTCATGCCTTGTTGTGACATCACGCCTCCATATATGGTCACGCCTCGTGACAAGACACGCCACCATATATGGTTGTCTATTATGAAGATCACGACACTGACCCTTGATAGCCATACATGGAGAATACTGGATCATCACCTAGATCTGCATATATGGAACCAGCCAGCAATTCTATGTCTGACCTCAAACCCTTAGATCTCCATATATGGAGCTGACCTGACATTCCATATGTTGATCCTCCCCACCCGTCCTTCCTCTTCGATGTCTCCCTTTTGACTGATACCTGTCCATTCAAACTCTAGTTAGTAGTGCAGCCCAGTAGCCGGCGAAAACTAGAGTTCTCAAGTTCAACATGCCTGAAAATGAAGTCCCGGCCCTACCTGGGCCCTCATCAAACCCTGTACACTCAAGACACTGCCCCCGCTGCCACCCTTAGATCTCTGTTCTGACATTCCATATGTTGATCTGACCTCATCAAACCCCGTACACTCAAGACACGCTCCATATACAGGTATGGCCAGTACATAATCTGATTCAGGTATGCCAGCGTGGAAAAACACTGACGGAGAGAGATATGTAGTTCCAAATGCACATGTGCATCTTGACAAAGGCAGCTAATGAAACTTGAAGTACTTCTGGAATTGAAACACAAGCCTCCTCAAATGATAATGAGTTTCAGTGGCATAATGTAGTGACAGCAGGTCCTTTTACCGGCAACATGCAGTGCCAACAACTTCACATTCACAGCAACAAACGCCGGAGGTCCAGAGGGATATAAAGCTCTGAGCAACACAAACTCTCTTTCCAGCCGGCGTCGTGAAGGGCCCTTCACAATAAAGTGTCTCTCCTTTACTTACCAATGAACTACATCTTACACTGGTTATTATTGACAGCAAATGTAGTCTTTGTCACGGTAACTTAACAGCGTGTGTGTTCGTGGGAGAGATATATGAACGAGAGATATCTGAACGAGTGAGGGAAGGAGTGCAGTCAGTGTCGTCGTCCGTCCCCCCCCCCCCACACACACACACCCTCCAGTGTTGCCTATAGCTACACAGGTGATAACATTCACTGTTCTTATACAAAAATAAACAGTTGTGGTCCAAGTTTCTCCAAAATAAAACGTTTTATTTTCTTCACTTTCCTGCATTATTGAATGCATGGTCATGCACCACATGCAATACCTTCAGGGACCACCGGTTGAAAACCCCCGCTCGACACCAAATCGGTCTAATATTCAGTGAATATTTGTCCCAGAATAGGCACGCTAGTGTTCCTGTGAATAATATTGTGTGTGTCAGACAAGCAGATTGTTGGGTTGTCTGACAATTTAACAGGAAAGCACTTTGAAAATTACCAAATCATCATCAGCTCCCACTATGGTTGCTAGGTAACCAATCCGTGATATTCAAATGTGTAATGTGCTATAGTATTCTGCAGGTACATTTATTTCGCTATTGCAGGTACAAGTGAAAGGCTCAGTGCATTGTGGGATTCAACACACTGGGGATTATATCAAAGCGATTATATATTCTATGCCACAGTTGGATTATCTGTTGCAGTAAACCGTGTGTGTGTGTGTGTGTGTGTGTGTGTGTGTGTGTGTGTGTGTGTGTGTGTGTGTGTGTGTGTGTGTGTGTGTGTGTGTGTGTGTGTGTGTGTGTGTGTGTGTGTGTGTGTGTGTGTGTGTGTGTGTGTGTGTGTGTGTGTGTGTGTGTGTGTGTGTGTGTGTGTGTGTGGCAAATGTGTATCTAATGTTCTGTATACCTTCAGAGCGGTCTGGGGTCTAATTGGACCCGAATGAGCTCCATCCTCTTGGTCTCATCAACAGCCTCCAGCCATCTGTCCATCTGTGTTGAAATTAAATCAATGGTCATTGCCTAGGCTGCCTCAGCACCAAAACCTAAACGACGGGGAAGACCGTTGACTGGCCTAAGTAGCCTATCCGCTGCGCTGCTATAATATTATATCACAACATAATGTTATATTGTTGACCTAAATGGCGTTATATTAACAAGGATACTATGATTAAAAAAGGATTAGGCCTATGTCTTTTTTTCCACTCCAAGGAACAGCAATGTCCGTGTTCACCTATGTGTTCACCTAACTAACTATGTGACTATGTCACTATGAGCACGAGTACCAATGAGTACCAAAAGTGGCGCTGTTGTGCCAGAAACAGAGAGAGAGAGATAGTGCTGCACTGCTGCCTGCTAATATAATGAGAGACAGAGAGAGAGAGAGGGGGGGGGGGGGGGGGGAGAGTTGCACCACTCAGTTCACACGGGTGTTCTGGCTGCCGGGCCATCCTGTTCCGTTTACCGTCCTGCTCCCGTCCACTAAAATTAAGTCCGGTTTGCCGTCTACCGCTTGCCTGATTCCATGTGAATGCTGCATTACTTGGCATCTCTGTTGATTCCTACTGTACATCTATTGATAGGAATGTTAAACTGTTTGTTTTGGGTTGAGCAATAATGAGCAAGCAATAGGACAAATTGTCTAGCACACATACACACACACACACACACCTTTTCAAGGTGGTTTATTCTAGGAATCTGGAGACATTGTGTGCCCATCAGTTTGAAACTAATTGGTTTTGACAGTGCTTACAGCCCCAAAGAGCACAAACTGACAAAATAAGGTGCGTGCATGCATGCGTGCGCGCATGTCCAGAGGGCACTTTGATTCCATGTACCCATGTGCCAGCTCTCTTCATGCCTTGCTCTGCTCTCATTGATGTGAAAATTATTTCGCAGATATAGGAATACGTGTGTGTGTGTGTGTGTGTGTGTGTGTGTGTGTGTGTGTGTGTGTGTGTGTGTGTGTGTGTGCGTGCGTGTGTCTGAGTGTAAGAAAATTTGCTGGCTCAATACACATGCCTGTTTATGCACTACATGTACATCTACACTACATGCTTAAAGATACATCTGTGAGCACATATATATTCTTATATTCTTTATATATATCTATACCCAATACCCATCATCTGGTCTAAAACCGCTACATCCAAGCACCGGTGCAGCTTGAGCGCATCACCCACATGAAAGGGAGAGAAGGCTGTTTATATACAGTAGGCTACACACAGCACATTTAAATTGTATGAGCTCGCTGTTGTGCTGGCTTAGCTTTGGAAGGCTAATTGAAATTTGAGCTGAATACAGCAAATGTGAGATGCAATTTTTTAAAACAGCTTTGTGTACTGTTGGATTACTCAGTTTTTTCTTCTGGAAACTGATTTTGAGTGAAATTGTCTTCACAGGAGTCCTTTCACTTTGGGGAATTTGTGCCACAAAACATTCCAGGTGTTTATCACAGTCCCCTTCTATCAACAACTCTCCATTGCAAATGGCAGTTTCACAAAGAATGATATGTGGGCATGCAATCGTGTCAGAGGGCTGTATTAGTTACTTCTGTGAATAAGTACTCCTGATTTTACTCCTGAAGTAAAAGTAGCACTAGAAATTTGGTAGTATCTGTTACAAGTCCTGTATTCTATTACTATTGGCATCAAAATATACTTAAAGTACCAAAGGTAAAAGAACACATCAGGCAGAATGCCTTACAAATTTGACAAAGTATAAAATAGGACTTGATTGGTTGATTTGGAGAAAAAAAACGGTCCGCCCGGTAACAAGATGTGCACAACACATGCACGCACTACAGGCCAACAGCACTCACACCAAGGCCCGCCCCGCTCGATATGATTGGCGGAAGGCCAATCTCTATCCTGTTTGGATGAAGGCTGGGCCACCTAGCCAAAAAAGGTTTTTTGACCCCCAGGGGTTAACTGGGGACAGGGAGGAACTCCTTATATGGTCAGCACACTCTATAGTAGGGAGGATTATCACTACAAAACAAAAAAAAAAGTGATATTTGAATTAAGTGAAATCACTGAATATACCTTTTAATTTATGTTTTGAAATAATATAAATCTGCAAAGTAACTTGTAACCAATATTTTTTTTTAACAATACTTGTAGTGGATAAGAAAAGGTACAATATTTGCCTCTGATGTATTGGAGTGGAATGTTATGGAGTGTAGAAGTTTAAAATACAGTACTTGAGTAAATGTACTCAGTTACTCTCCAGCACTGCATTTGGACGTTCACTAACCTTGGAGGATCCCTATGAGACTGAGTGTTAGATGGTAAAATCACTTACTCCGGCCCACGGCAAACAAAATCCTGCGTATCCATGACAACACTAAAGATGGAGATCCACTGTTGACTCCTCTTTTTACTCTTAGGGTGAGGAGGGAGGCAGCATACTGTAGATAAGGAGAGATTCAATTCAATTGGTCGGTTAGCGTCTGCGTGCCCCTTGTGCAAATGCACTGAAGTACTTTGCACGTGTGAATTTAGTTATGACAGTTCCCACCAGAGATGTTAAGACAAAGATTGCCCTTTTTGTAGCTCTTCCCTATTTTTGAGCACGAGAGCACCCTGTAGAGTGTAGAGTTATGTCACTTTGCATTCTTCAGACATTTTTCGGCCCCAGAAAAGCCTGCTTTAATCTACACACGGCTAAATGCCCAATTCTGCCTATACGATTATGCAAGCCTGTGTTTTTTTTCTGGACAGATTTAGTGCAGTCAATACTGCTGTCACACACCATTTTTGAGTGGTGCAACCACTCCAAGGAACAGCAATGTCCGTGTTCACCTGCCTATGTGACTCGTGTTCACCTATGTGACTCGTGTTCATGTGTGTGACTCATGTGTGACTCATGAGTACCAGTAGGGGCGCTGTCGTGCCAGAAACAGAGAGAGAGAGATAGTGTTGCACTGTTGCCTGCTAATGAGAGAGAGAGAGAGAGAGAAGGGGGGGGGGGGGTGTAAGGGGGGGAGTTGCACCACTCAGTTCACACGGGTGTGATTTTTACTGCTAGATGTACTGTACAAGTTGGATTGAAGTAAAATTCTTAGGGAGTCATTTAACTCTTGAGACCAAATGGACTCTTACGGGTCTGTTGATGTTACTGTGTACACTTGCATACACACCTCTGGTATCTGCATCGGAGGAGTTAAGGCTGTGTAGGCCCTATTTGTTGCAATTCCATTTTGTTAACTTGCAACAGGAAGGAGCAGGTGTGGTCCTTGTGGGCCTACTATCTCTAATAGGAAGGAGCAGGTGTGGTCCTTGTGGGCCTACTATCTCTAATAGGAAGGAGCAGGTGTGGTCCTTGTGGGCCTACTATCTCTAACAGGAAGGAGCAGGTGTGGTCCTTGTGGGCCTACTATCTCTAACAGGAAGGAGCAGGTGTGGTCCTTGTGGGCCTACTATCTCTGCAACAGGAAGGAGCAGGTGTGGTCCTTGTGGGCCTACTATCTCTAATAGGAAGGAGCAGGTGTGGTCCTTGTGGGCCTACTATCTCTCTAACAGGAAGGAGCAGGTGTGGTCCTTGTGGGCCGACTATCTCTAACAGGAAGGAGCAGGTGTGGTCCTTGTGGGCCTACTATCTCTAATAGGAAGGAGCAGGTGTGGTCCTTGTGGGCCTACTATCTCTAATAGGAAGGAGCAGGTGTGGTCCTTGTGGGCCTACTATCTCTCTAACAGGAAGGAGCAGGTGTGGTCCTTGTGGGCCGACTATCTCTGCAACAGGAAGGAGCAGGTGTGGTCCTTGTGGGCCTACTATCTCTAATAGGAAGGAGCAGGTGTGGTCCTTGTGGGCCTACTATCTCTAATAGGAAGGAGCAGGTGTGGTCCTTGTGGGCCTACTATCTCTCTAACAGGAAGGAGCAGGTGTGGTCCTTGTGGGCCTACTTCTACAGGAAGGAGCAGGTGTGGTCCTTGTGGGCCTACTATCTCTACAGGAAGGAGCAGGTGTGGTCCTTGTGGGCCTACTATCTCTAAAATAGGAAGGAGCAGGTGTGGTCCTTGTGGGCCTACTATCTCTAAACAACAGGAAGGAGCAGGTGTGGTCCTTGTGGGCCTACTATCTCTAAACAACAGGAAGGAGCAGGTGTGGTCCTTGTGGGCCTACTATCTCTAAAATCCATTGCCATTTTCATCTGTATGTTTTTATGCCGACAGAAATATCATAGACTCACACTCAGCCTGTTCAAACAGTTTTACCTAATAATTATATTGTTCTTTCCCATATTTGATAAAAAAAAAAAGAATAATACAAATTCTGGAAATGGTACTTGGAAACATTATAAGCGATGTATCGGTTTAATTGTTTTTCTTCCATTTCAATGTACAGTAGTTGAGAAGCAGATTATGCCAATATGTGTGTCACTGAAGATGGACACATTGTGTGTTTGACGACCTAATGATTATCAGAATATGGTAGACAAAATATTACCGGTGCTTCTCCACCGAGTGTGTGCGATACGCCTGTTTGTTACACAGCCATATAGAAACAATGGAGAAAGAACCCGTCCCTGTGTTTCTCATGCTGAAAGTCAGCCTTGAAACCACTGTTGACTAGAGTCCCCCAGGGGTCTATACTAAGCCGCCTCCCCTGTTCTGCAGGGTCTAGCTGACCCCGCAGAACAGGGGCACTAGGGTTAATATGTTGGATCCTCCACCAACCCCTTATCCAGCACATGTCCACTGGTATGCAAGTTTGGCAGTTTCTTATCCCAAAAAGAGCGTCTACTCTCAATGAGTCACCATGCCAGCGATGACTCAAGTCACAATGCCTTGCCGGCAGTGACTCACATTTTTATTACGATAAGTGTGATAAATAAATGGAGATGGGCATGGATAGAAGGTGCGGGTGGAGATCGTTTGTCACAATCTAAAAGTGATCCCAGGGCCAGTTCTGTATGGCAGCGTTTTTTGCCACGAGAAAGATCCCAATCACAGGAGCGACATCTACAGCAGTCACTTTATACTTTGTAGAGAAACACATTTAAAAATGTAGGGGCCCAGAAAGAGGCAATTTAAAATCCTCAGGATTATCTATTAGTAAATCTGCAGAAGTTATTTCCAGGGAGAGTGATTCTATTAGTATGGTTCCCTGATCTCCACTTCTACTGATTTGGACTGGGATTTTCCCTGGAGAAGTCTCCGCTCATCTGTCTGTCTGTCTGTCTGTCTGTCTGTCTGTCTGTCTGTCTGTCTGTCTGTCTGTCTGTCTGTCTGTCTGTCTGTCTGTCTGTCTGTCTGTCTGTCTGTCTGTCTGTCTGTCTGTCTGTCTGTCTGTCTGTCTGTCTGTCTGTCTGTCTGTCTGTCTGTCTGTCTGTCTGTCTGTCTGTCTGTCTGTCTGTCTGTCTGTCTGTCTGTGTCTGTCTGTATAGGTGGAGGAGATAGTGGAGGTGGGCACCTTTGCTGAGGAGGACATCCACATTCCTAGCGTCTACATCCACAGGATTGTCAAAGGAAGCAGCTACGAGAAGAGGATTGAGGTATGCACTTATAAATGCTGTGTTCAAACTCAAAAGGGCAGTGGGCATATGAGCAGCAATGGACTATATGTTATTGTGCTTTGATACGTGGGTTTGTTTCTTTCCACTATTGTGTTTAAAATCCCTCCAATGATTGAATTTACATTCTGTCTGAACAGCACTCCAATCCTCCAATCTTAAAGGATATGACTACAGTATATGAACTGTAGAAGTTCATATACTGTAGTCATATCCTTTAAGAAATAGAAGTTAATACATTTTCCTGTGAATTCATCGTCAGTTTTTCAGTTCATCGTCTGGCTGATAATCTTGAACAATCTTGGCATGGCTGCTCAATGTCTCTTCCTGTCACCATCTCTCTCTCTCTCTCACTATACCAGAGACGCACAGTACAGAAAGGCCTGACGGAGAAGCCCAAACCAAAGAAAGATTCTGATATTGTTCGAGAAAGGATCATTCGCCGGGCTGCTCTGGAGTTTGAGGATGGAATGTATGGTATCCTTTTAAAAACATAAAAAGATGATCTGGGCCGTGGCTCAGCGGTCCAGGCACCTTGGCTGGTAATCCAGTCTGGCAGTGTGCCGCGGGTTCGACTCCCGATCCCGATGGCCTTTAGTGCATGTTATCCCCCCATCTCTCTCCCCATTTCCTGTCAGCCTACTGTCTGTCCCTCCATAAAAAATAAAATAAAATAAAGGCGAAAGCCACAATAAAATAAAATAAACATAAAAAGATGAAATATGGAGTTACTCTACAAGGTTTCTGCCCAACAGTGATGGTATCGGGCTTGCCATCTATCGTCTGCCTGAATCCATGTGAACGCAGCATTAGAGTATTCATTATTTCTTTCCCATGTCCGATATACGGACCCCGACGCTAGGGGACGTCATATCCCAGGTCCGTATATATACGGACCCCGACGCTAGGGGACGTCATATCCCAGGTCCGTATATATACGGACCCCGACGCTAGGGGTCGTCATATCCCAGGACCGTATTTATACGGACCCCGGCGCTAGGGGACGTCATATCCCAGGTCCGTATATATACGGACCCCAATGTATACTCCGTCTATATAATGGTTGAGTCCCACCGCAGCTTTTAACATTGGTCCGGTTCCTATGGCAACGCCCCACCACTCCAGCTATGGGATTGAAAATATAATCGCTGTGTAAAGCAGTTGAAAGGAGGATTTTCAAACGTCCATAAATCTGACTCCAGGAGAGCTGTCCTTGGTGGATCTTCTGCCATACAAATTTCGGATTTAATCTGTGCCTTTGTACCGCAACGCTCCCGCCATGTAAAAGCTTCTGTCGAAAGGTAAACAGTGTGTGCTTGTTCCAATGATACTTGAGTGTGTGTGTAGCGAGTGTGTGTGGGGGCGGGGGGCAGGCAAACTCCGACTTTTAAAGTGAACGCTTATGGTGGCACCTGGAACTGGGATTTATGCTAACAGCTAACCGCAATAAATGAGTTAATAATAATATATACGTAGTATTAGTTATATGTTATGATCTTTGACATCAGAGTCCATCAGCCAACCTTGGTATTGGTATTCCCATGATGGCCAGCAACTTTATCAAGTCTGACATCACTGTGCACCTGCAAAGTGAGAATGGTATTCTGGGATTGGTAAGGCAGCCACTTGTTTTCTCCTATTGTTTAAGATTATGTCTGATCTTATTATTATAGGTCTCAGTGCACCAGCTGGTAAACACACTAATGAGGAGAGTATGGCCTGAGTTATACTTAGTTTTGTGCCGGTGTCGTGCAACAGAAATAGCAAAGCTCACAATGTGTTGCCGCACAACTGGTTGTGAGCTTGTAGGTCTGCTATTGTCAGTGCGCGACACAGCGTGCAACCAAGTATAAATCAGGCATAACATTATTATTACTCCGCTGTGAAGTTTGACCTTTTTCTCAGTAGGCCTATACATTTGAAACTGAAGCAGTCTTATTATTATTCAAGTATTTTTATTGAAGTTTGAGACAGGACAAACAACAGATACATAACAATTACAAAACAGACTCAGGACAAAACAACAACACCAGTATTCAACATTCATGTATAAAATAAAAAAGTCTGAAATACAATGTAAAAAAACACAAATTGTACATTAATGAAATCAACTAACTGAAATAAAATACAAAAAAATACAAAAAGATAAATAAAAATGAAGGGGGGGGGGGGTGGCCAATGACTACGCAGAAAATACTACCGCAAAGTAGGTTAGAAATGGTTGCCAAACTCTGATATATTTCTGAGTGGAGCCCCTGATTGTATATTTAAGTTCTTCGAGTTTGAGATGTGACATGACATCCTCCACCCAGCGTTTGTGAGATGGCGGCGCTGCCTTTTTCCAGAAACTGAAGCAGTCTTGAGCACATCATTAGAAGAGTAGCCTTCCTTTTTTAAGAATAGAATTTTATATTCTTCATTTTTTCCAATGTGCTGGATTTATTATATAACAAACATGGGGGTTTGACAGTTCAATTCCTTTTCCCTGCATTCATTATTTGCCTGCTGCACATCCAACAAAGGATGTGGCTACGGCAAGGCTTTCCAATCAGTTCTGTTGACAGGTGAATGTAGGCAGCTATGTTAATGAATTATTTGTCAAAGTTTCACCTTAGAATGTACATCAGCTTTCAGTGAAGTGGTAGCCTCTCCCCTCTCCTCTCCCATTTTCTATGCTACCCCTATAAGGATTGCTCCTTTTGTCACAAGGAGAGAAAATCAATGTCTCATCTAATCAGAAAGATGTGATTGTGCCTTTGTGTGTGTCTCTTGACTTGAAAGATCATGGTCAGTCAGGCGGACTGACCTGATTTTGCGTGTGTGTGTGTGTGTGTGTGCGTGTGCGTGTGCGTGTGCGTGTGCGTGCGTGCGTGGTCATCTAATCTCTCTGCTTTCTGTATAGGGCCCATACCCCACAGAGGAGAACGTAGATGCAGACCTTATTAATGCTGGTGAGTTTCCCTGTGCAACAGAATGGTCATTGTCAATCAGTATTTTGTATAACACACATAATAACATTGAACATTTTGCATATCGAGTTTTAATTAGCTGTCAAAATATATTTGATTGCCTTCATTTCATTTTTGAATTGTTTAAATGCATCTATCTTGTTACATGAATCCCCAGATTGTGATAAGTAATCCTGACTCCTCATGCTGTGTACAGGAAAGGAGACGGTCACAGTGCTTCCTGGTGCAGCCTATTTCTCCAGTGATGAGTCCTTTGCCATGATCAGAGGGTAAGGCTATAACGTATTAGATCATGCTTAAGCCCAATTTATACTTCCATCACATATTGCATTCGCTCATGAATTTCAAGCGAATAATTTGCTGAGGAATTTCCGTTCCACAAACTATGAATTATGCTTTACTGTACTGAGTGAAGGTTGGGTCGATCAGTGGTTCTTAACCTTTTCTGGCTACGACCCCCCCCAAAATAAACATATTTGAACTGGGAGTGGAGACCCCCCACTCTGACAAGCATTTGGAATTGTAGGCATTACCTTTAGTTTAGCCTGGTCTAGCCAGCCTGCTTTCTGGTCTAGAGCAGGGGTTCTCAACACGTGGGTCGCGACCCCTCGGGGGTTATTTTGGGGGGCTGTACCCCTCTCTCGCTCGTCCTGCTAGCTGTGTTCGCAGAACACCTTATATTTCATAACCTTCTTAATAGGCTTTCCCACTCATGTCAGAACAGTTTATCACCTGAACAAAAAAGCCACCAGTAACCATAAAAAAGACTGAACACAAGCCCCAGCCGTGATTTGTAACCTCTGTGCATTAACAAATAACCATTGTCGCCTGTGCAGCGAGATGTCAGCCGTGACAATATTCCCCCGGCTGATATTGATTTGCTCGTTGTCTGTGACACGGCCCACCCACCCTCCCTAAAGCATGGCTTCTGTTCCTCCTCCCAGCGGAAATTCAATAGCACTCATAAATAGTGCTGTCCAATGGTCAAGTTGACATATTCTTCACAAAGCTCTTCTGGCCATGCTGAGTCATACAAAACTGGGGTGTGTGTGTGCGTGTGCACGCGTGCACGTGTGCGCGTGCATTAGGTCGTGCATTAGGTCTGTGTACAGTATGTGTGTGGTGTGTCCATAGTTGAATGGAAACTATTGTAGAACACTGAGTCAATGGGCAGGTTATACATTTGAACTGTGATATGTTTTGTCATAATGAATTGCACTGCTGTATCATATATCATGTACCTAAACCATCAATTAGTCGCAGCCAGTGATACAGGTCTCATGGCAAATTCTCTCTCCGACATCTATGCACTAATGCATAATTAATGGTCCATTAAGTATACAGCACATTAATATTGACACCCATCACTGGGCTGCTACTGCCTCTGACAGGTCACAGCCAAAAAAAGGTTAATGTAGGGAGCAATTGATTAACTGGCAGGTGGATAAGCGAATCGATAGGTAAGCTGACAACTGTCTCCTCCTCCTCACGCCTCCTCCTCAGGGGTCATATCAACCTGACGATGCTGGGAGCCATGCAGGTGTCCAAGTCTGGAGATCTTGCCAACTGGATGATTCCAGTAAGTCTGTTTTGGATTGTGTTAAAAACTCCTTTTTCTGGGCATGTTGTAATATGTGAACATTCGAGAAGCGGATGTACAACGCAGCACAACACAAGCCGTTTACAATTATTAGGCTATAAATGTTTCGATCACACTTAATTGTTGGCAGAGTAATTGGGCCTGAATTGCAAAGGGATTGTGATTGATAGGAATGTACATAATACAGGAGACCTGTTAATTTTGGATTGCCACATTTAAAGGTCAACTATTAAGTCGTCGTGTCCTAGCTTAAATCATTCTGGATTTAATTGTTAATTGGAACACATTTCTCTGTTCCAATCTCCATTTTAGTCTTCACTATTCTGCCTTTGAACAGATAAATGAATTGAATTGCAACCCCCCAAGTGATTATGAAAATTATTCAGTATCTAAAGATGGTTACATAGCGTGAAATTGGAAATGTTTTACGTAGGCGATTGGCAATGGTGATTATGGGCGTTTTTAATATGCAAAATGGAGATGAACATTTTCCAGTTGAGCGCATTCAATGCTTTTACAAGCGAGGGTTTTCAATCTCCACTCGAGGTGAAACATGGAAAAACAAATATGTATACAGATTATATAATTTGGTGTACAGTTTACAATTTTATAACTCAGCTACTACTGTTTAGCTGTGCTAGACAACATTAATACCCCCAGTGACTTTATTTTGCCTGTCAAGCTGATGAATAAGCTAGCTGACTTTGTAAAATAAACCAAATGCATCCATTAATTTGTTTCCAAATCAATCCTTAACATTGGAGAGTCAGGTACAGATTGTCTTTCCTAGCACTTTCTTGCAGCAGATTTATAACCACATTCTCTCTCTACAGTATGTACATTGGGTCATACATTCGTCATAGTATGGTTGAAGTGCATGAAGGTGCTCTGTCTATGGTTCCCACTTCTAAAAGTTATCCATGTGTGTGTATGTTCGGCCTGCGCTTTATGTGTGCATACATATATTTACATGTGTGTACAATATATACATTTACACTGTGTGCATACATATGTTTGTGTGCAGTCTTGATACCCAAAGTGTCCACATTGGTGAATGACACATTATTTTCATTCATATTAGTCATATTATTCATAACCACAACATCCATTTTCATTGTTATGCACATGATACACAGTTATACATCCCACTGGGATGTATAACCTGGTGGTGAAGGCAATACAGTATGGGCTCCATTTTCGTCACCGCTAAACCCGTATCCCTAAACTTCTTTGCCTTGTTTTTACTATTTTGCAAAACATTTTTGAATAGTTCAACTAGCCTCTACATTGACACGTTGTGAGCTTGTAGACTGGCCATTTTAACTATTCAAAAATGTTTTGCAAAATAGTAAAAAAAAGAAGTTTAGGGATAGGGGGTTTAGCGGTGACGAAAATGGAGCCCTATGTATCCTCATTCCTCGCATGTCTTTGTGACACTATGTCCCAGAACTTCCTCCAGAATCCAGATATACGAGGCAAACTCAGAGACCCCCCCCCCCCCCCCCCCCCTCTCTCTCTCTTTATCTGGGTGTGATATTTGTCTCTGACTTGTCCTTAGATGGTCAAGTGAGGAGGTACAATCATGCTTCTTCCAGCTGTGAAACTGGAAGTCCTCATCATTTGCACACCTTGAAAAGGTCATTTAGGCTTTCATTTATTTGTGATGCATATTGCATAGTCTATCTACTGCAACTCCCTCTACTCCGGGCTCAGTAAAAAGGTTATCTCCCGTCTCCAACTGGTGCGAAAATGATTAATCAATTCTAAGGAATGTGACCATAATACACCCATTATCTTCTCTTCACTGGTTGATGCTGAGTTTCAGGAGAATTGATTTCATGATATTACTAATTACTTAGTTTTAAAGCCTTGCGAGGCCAGGCGCCCAGTTACATTTTAGATATCTGTGCCAGAGTGCAGCCATATATCCTTAGATAGGGCTCTGTTGGTTGTTCGGTCTTTTGGGGTGTGGTAAATACCAATTTGAATTTGAATTTGAATTTGAATCTTATTATAAATCGATTCACACTTTCTAAAAATATTTAGTTTGACGGGCGCAAGCCGCTCTTATGAGTGTGGAGCCCCTCACTTCACACGGGTGTGATTTTTATTTACTATTATTGTTTTAAAGAGGGCAAACATGGCCATGAGTTGCTGGATTGTGATGATTTACATTACATGTACTCTAAATTGTTGTAAAAGAAGGCACCCCTTCAAGACGATACCTAATCAATGCTATGGGAAGGCATGGGGTAGCCACTAGGCCTAACAGGGAAGGCATGGGGTAGCCACTAGGCCTAACAGGGAAGGCATGGGGTAGCCACTAGGCCTAACAGGGAAGGCATGGGGTAGCCACTAGGCCTAACAGGGAAGGCATGGGGTAGCCACTAGGCCTAACAGGGAAGGCATGGGGTAGCCACTAGGCCTAACAGGACAACTCACCCCATCCCCGTTTTTCCTCCCGGAATTGTCCCCAGTGAGGGGTGGGAGAGGCTGGACAGCAGACGGCCGTGGAACTTGAAGGACAACAGATCACAGATCACAGGTTGTTTGTGAGTTGTCCAGTATTCACCACTAGCTGGATATAATTCTGTGCCCGAGTGAAGAATGGCATTGTCATGTGATTAATGAAAGAGAAGTGGAGGAAAATTGTGTCTCTAACACGTTCTTCTTCTCAGTTGCCAGTATTGTATCAATGCATTCCATGCTATGTGGCTATTGATTTAAATTCAGTGAATTAATTGCCCACAGTGCCAATGCTCAACAAATTAGTAATTACTCACATAAACACTTCACACACAACCCCACCACAGGCTAACGATTAAGTTAATTTGAAGAAACAATTTGTAGTCTACAAAGAACAGTAGGAAAAACTATTTTGTGCAGCAATTATTATATAATGCGTCTTTTAGTCCTATTATTGCATTGTTGTAGTTCATGTGGAATTGCCAGATGAACTTTGGCTCAAAGGATCAAAAGGGCATATTTCTTAGTTTTAATCAGTTTTTAAAACGGTTAGTCCCAATACTTGATTCTGATTGGCTGCTTTCCGTTGTAAATCTCATGATTATCCACACCTTCAATGACACTTTATATCATTCCCAGCTGATCCCGCAGCTCTAGCTGAACTGGGGAAGGGGAGCACTTGATTGCCTTACACACCCTGGCCGTGCGGGCGTCTAATGGCTCCGGGCGGCCTCGTAAAGATATCAAGCACCTCCTATTCCCCCGTTACAGAGACTGGAGTAAAAACAAGGAAGTGTGGCTCGCTCTGGTGGGCGCAAAGCATAGCTACTTTTGTGAATTTAATAAGTTACGTTTTATGAGGTTGATATTGCTATATGTTTGTAACCGTTTTAGAAAAGCAATAAGCCACGTGAGGTCCCAGCTTACCGTATATTTTATAATGGCTGACAGGGTCGGAGACCCTCCGTCTCTCAGCCATTATAAAATACCCGATAACCTGAGACCTCTTGTGGCTTATTGCTTTAATTAACCACTTTCAATCTGGTGTCCGTATTTGGAACATGTCTTTATAGGCTAAAGGTAAATCATATGGGGCTTAAGTGGTAATACAATATTCTACCCCTCTAGTTACATATAAGGGACTCCGTACACAAGAGCGTCGTCCATTGAAACTGAACATGGAGCCTATTGTTTTCTGCCAATCCTGCCTATGCCACTGGCACTTGTCATTAGTTGTCTGGGCAACGATTCTCTCAGCAGTCCGTCGCTATGTTATTAAATAGAGAGAGGCATTTGTATCAGACAGAGGAGATTGTCAGAGAACCAGAGAGAGAGAGAGGGAGGAAGGAAGTGGGAGCTCTTGGGTTGTCAAGGGGGTGATTTTCTACCATGTTTCTCCAGTCGTTTACTGATAAGTGAACACAAGGGCTACACAACCCACAAGATGAAAATGTATATGTTGTCATGGTAACGCAACAGTGAACGCTAGACTTGTCTAGCATTAGACATACAGTGGTAGACAGGTTATAAGACTCCCATCATGCATTTGTACTGCAGCAGTACCCTTCTCTTACTTTAATGGCAGACAGAATATATAGTAATGGTAGTTCCTTTTTTGTCTTTGAAATGATTGCTTTGAAATTGATGGCTCATGGAAAACTAGTTCTTCTTGAGGTTATTGTAAGTGTTGTATGAATGAACGAAGCATGGATAGGACCAAGCACCCAGAACCAATCTTAGCACATAAAATACGCTACTGCACATGCTTCTATCGCCTGAAACCACAGTGTTCATGCCTTGGTGCTCGAATCTTTTCGCATTTGGGCACCAACATTTGGTTCTCAAATGGGGAAGTTCCTTGGGAGCATGTGCTGGGTGAGCACCTTTCATTGAAATGAAATGGGTGCGGACAGGGCCATCCGTACTCCGTTTTTATATAACTCTATGGGTTGGACGCTTCCAGTTTAGTTCCACTAAGTCAGAGGTTTTCAAAAGGTGGTCCGTGGACCACTGGTGGTCCGTGGAGGTTTTGCATGTGGTCCCTGACCATACATTTAGTAATGTAAGATTTGTTGATTTTTCAAATTTTCTTTCCACGAGTTGAGAAACCGTGAACTGAATGACCTGGTGACCTATGATGACCGTCCATGTAGTAATTTACTGACAAGTTTGAGGTCAAGAAATTCAACAGAAAAAGGGAGTTAGAATCTCAAGAGGGGGAAGTGCACCGGATTGTCTGGTTGAGTGATTATTATTAGGAAATTATTAGTAGTCCATAGACCATTGGTAGAGAATAACTGGGCTGTATACACATGGGATGCATATCAAGTGATACAAAAGCACTAAGTCAGGGTGGTGGTCCCTTATTCACAATCACCTGCACTAAGTTGTTGTAGTGATGAAAGTATAGAGCTTGGTTCTGGCCTTTTTTTGTGAGATATATGTCTTTGCCACTCCATGCATGTCCCTTCACATGCCAAATGGGATGGTTGTGAATTCTGCTCCCTCTCTGAGGGAGACCTTGTTGAATAAATGGGAATGACAACTGTGCTTCTCAAAAAATGTTTGAGCTCTGGACCACTATCATATTTTGAACAATCGTCAAGGACCACCCCAACCAACCCTACAACATTAGGTATTTTGTATACCCGTTGGGCACTGACCTACTGGTCTATATGACCTATATGGAAGGCGGCGGTGGCTCAGGGGTAGAGTGGCTGGATGGTAACCGGAAGGTTGCCAGTTCGAACCCGGGCTCCCCCAGAGTTAGTGTCGAAGTGTCCTTGAGAAAGACACTGAACCCCTAATTGCTCCTGATTTGTTGGTTGGTGCCTTGCATGGTTTCCGTCGCCATTGGTGTATGAATGTGTGTGTGAATGGGTGAATGTAATGCACAATCTATGTAAAGTGCCTTGGATAAAGGCGCTATATAAATGCACTATTTACCATTTCTTTGTCAGGCATGCCCAAATATGTAGTCTATGGGGATGTCAGACCAATCATTGTGATGTCAGAACAGGCCATCTCCATATATGGAGATATAGGGGTGACCAGGTCCAGACTCGACACCGGGCACTATGTGGGGGTGTGGAACACGTGTGTCGAATTTGAAGTTGGTGCGGCAAACGGTTCTGTATCTGTCTCTCTGTGTCCCTTTATTCCTATATATGGAGTTCTGTGCCAGGCATGCCCAAGTATGAAGTGTGTTGCCTAATCTCAATGTGACGTCATGGAATGTACAGGTGAGGTCAACTCAGCCTCTGCCCGGAGCCCGGGCAGAGGCTTTTGTGCTGGTTCTGGACAACCGTGGGTCAGACGGACTCGACACTGGGCACTGCACTCCCTGTGGTGGTGTGGAACACGTGTGTCGAATTTGAAGTCGGTGGGGCGAACGATTCTTGAGTTACGTGGATTACAGATTACAGACATACAAAGACGTGCCACATTTATAGATAGATAGATAAGAAGGTATAAGACAGTCATATCAATAATTGTATTACATCTTCTTTTTAATATGTCACATGAATGCTCTTAAAGCCAGATTTTGTGTCACACACTGAACATATAGCCATTCTACAAGGTCACAGAGTTTCCATCTGGGAAGGTCTCCTTTTAGCTTAATCTTTCAATATTTATATCACTCCCTCCAGAAGTCACGCACATGCACCCCCCTTTTTAAAGACATTCAGCGAGAGAGTGAATAGAGATTTCATCTTGAACTTGCACCTCAGTGCCTATTTAATTGGCAAATGTGTGGGCTACTTTATGTATCCCGTATGTACCGTATCTCCCTTTGGCAAGGATTAATTTCAAAGGGAGAGTTCAATGAACCCGCTAGAGAGTCAAATACAGAAGATGGGGGTGGTGGGTGTGTGACACATCCATGGGAACTGGTGCACAAAGATTTTCTCATTAGAGATCTAATTTGAAAAAAGAAAAAAAAAGAAAATGGAACAAAAAAGATAACATGGAAGTGATTCGATTTGGTTCTCATACTCACTATGTACATCAGTGTTGGGCAATTACTGTACATCCAACTCACATTCGCCTCATAAGTAACAGTGCTTGGCCGCTGTGTATGCTGCCTCAAAAGATGGTTTGTGATTTGCAAATTTGACAATGGGTTTTGTATGAGAATGTCAGAGAGGTCAGACGTGTCACGGCTTGTTTTCATGTTTTGTGTGAACGTGATAATGAAGTGTGTTCAATGGCATCTCTGCAGCTGTCCTTGTGCACACACACACACACACACACACACACACACACACACACACACACACACACACACACACACACACACACACACACACACCTCCCAATAGCGGGATTACAGGATGCAGAAGGACACAATCAGAGCAGTGAGGAAATTAAAACCTGTGAGGCTTCACTCGGACCCGGCAAGGTTAATATCATCAAAGCTGTTTTAATTAAATGCCTAAATTACTGCCACGCTTGTTGAGCACTTGGCAGAGGATATTTCCCTTCCGTGGATATTGTTCCTTTATTCTTCTTTTCTGTAGGTTTACAATAAGCAGCGATTCTCAAACTTCAAAACGAATTTGGCCCATTTGATATAATTGTCTATCTCTTGGGCCCCAATCTACATTGTAAAACCCTTACTCTGCTGTAATGAGTAGGCTACAGAACATGAACATTAGGCTATGTGAGGATTTTTCACCACCAATAAAGGCATCATTCTGCATGAATGAGGCATTGTTTAGAACTTTAGATGCAGCATGGTTTGCATCATTCATTCGCCACGGTCGCGATGTCAGATGCAGTGACAGCCATCTATTTTTTAGATCCTCCAGAATTATTGGTTTTGTGAAAGGCTGTTGTCCTAAATCCTAAAGGTCATGAACATGAGGTGAAAAAGGTTGGTGTTCTTGAAAGGACCACCACAGACTCCAGGTGAGCAGATTCACTGTAGCCTAGCAACCATGCTCACCCAGACAAAACAAGTCTAGGCAACAGCCAACAAAGGTTTACACCTTGATTTGATAAATTCACTTCAGTGTGATGGAATATGTTATTATTTCATTCCCTATATCATGCTCTCCTTCTCTCTCTGTCTCTCATGCTTAGTCTCATGCTCTCAAGGGTGATTTGTACTTGGTTGTAGGGTGGCGTCGCTCACCGAAAATTGCAGATCTACAAGCTTGCAACGCGTCCTTCTGCGGCACGTTGTGAGCTTGCAGATGTAGTCTACTATTTATGGCAGCCAAAAATCTGACATGTCTCTCTCTCTCTCTCTCTCTCTCTCTCTCTCTCTCTCTCTCTCTCTCTCTCACACACGCACACGAATACGTTTGAATTGTGTTATATGAAGCAGCTTAAAGATCAAAGCTGGCTCAGATAACCAGATGCTACTGTAAGCTGCAGAGCAGAGGATAAGCAAATTCAGTGTGATATAGGACAATGACAGGCCCCATACCCCTCTTTTTCGATTATGATCTTTTTTTTGTTTGTTTTTTCTTAGTGTGCACTGTGCAGGGACCTTATAAGAGACATTTGTACGAACCAAGCACTCAATTTCATGCATTTTCCTGTTTAATTCTATAACGGTGGAAACCGGTATCATTTTAATGCTGGATGTCAGCATGCTGGCACTGGTCATGATGCCACACGGGCACTTTTGCTGGTTCATTTCACTCCACAGTTAACATCCAATGGCCTAACGTCCAATGGCCTGTGGCAATACCAGTAGCTTTAATGGCTGCAATACAGTTGCATCATTTATGGCTTGCAGACGGGAATTTTCAGAGCCAGTAATGGGTGTCAGTGTCGATGCAGATGCCCTGGGCCATTTGATTCATTTTATTCTCATCCCCATTTTCAATGGCTTAGTGATCAAAAAACTTTTTTTTTTGCATTTGCTTAATTGTATCTTTGCACTCAGCAACCTTATTAGATGAGCTGCAACAGGGTTAAATGACTGTATGTAACACCACTTGCACCCCCCCCCCCCCCCCCCCCCCCCCCTTCCCCTTTCATTAACGGCAACCCAATGGCTGGGTTGACTCCATTATTGAATGTCTACTCTGTCTCTGGGTAACATAGCTGTAAATCTAAGCCTGACATTCCGAGCTTATGTTGTGTTATCTTCCTGCACGCACGCACACACGCACGCACGCACGCGCACACATACACGCACGCACGCGCACACACACACACACACACACACACACACACACACACACACACACACACACACACACACACACACACACACACACACACACACACACACACACACACACACACACACACACACACCAAGCTCTTTAAGCACCAGGGATCAAATTAATGTTGCCAATATGAGAAAGGCCAGAGTGTCCTTTTTAGCCTGCCATCTCAGGGTCATATCATGGAGATATGGGTTATAGAATACTGGTAAGAATAAGATATAATGTTAGTTGAGCAGCCATCTGAAAAGCACTGCAGAGGTCAGACATTCATCATTCCAATTGTCTGCTTTTTTCTTCTTTTTTTGTACCTGAACACTTCAATAGTTCTGTCAATAATTATTTTCAATCTATAATGTACAGTATGTTACTCAGTCTGAGTGATTTGCTTGCTAGGAGAGACATCATCTATTTTGAAAACAAGTGTTTTTCAGTGATTTCCACTTCATATGTGAACATTCGCGTACAGTAGCCTATGTGTGGCTCTGCACTCTGCAGGCCACATTCAGAAATTAAACTCCCCCCTGGACCCATCCACCAGCCCCCCACCACCCATCTCTTACACCCTACTGCAGTTTACCGCTCCCCTCAGCTGATATCTTCCTCTCCCAGCCTGCCTCCCTTGAGGCATACAGTATCCTTATGATGTGGCGTGCCGAACATATCCTCTGGTTGTTGAGCAGAGAGCATGGCAAGCTCTTCCTACGTATGATTGATGAGCGAATGGGATTTTAATTCAGTTACACAGCCAGTGCCCTGCAGCGATATCGACATGTCAGCCTTCCTTATTCAGAGACGGAAGAATGAGATAGTCGAAGACAATCTTTCTTCCACCTGGCAATTGTATTTTTTTATGGTGATTTTCTTTTTCAGGTCTCCCATTTTAATAAAATGAATACACTATTTATTCCTGTTTAATTGGAATCCTGCTTTGTTTCTGTTAATGTCCCTTTGTTAAGCTTAAAGTGGATTGGCATTATTATTTGAGGCACCGCACAGTGATTCTATTTAGTTTCATAGACACCCGTTTGTGATGTTGTTACTGTAATGAAATTTCACTCCCAGATTTGTATTCAGACAATTTCAGAGACTACTGTATGTATTTCTGTCCTTCTCAACTCCCTCTTAGGTTATTTTCAAAGGTTGAAAGTTGCCATTGGCCAATGAAAATTTTCTTGCTTTTGAAGACAAAGGCCTGAACAGCAGCGGCTGTATTCTACTAATTGTCCACCAGGCCGAAGGCATGGGGAGAGAGTATGTTTTGCACTCCGTCCGTGTGTCCGTCCGTCCGTCTGAACAGATAATCTCCGGCACCGTTAACCCGGTCGATGCCAAATTTTGCACACACTCCCTGGATGCCAACGATGAATTTCCAGAACGGCCGGTTATAGCGCCACCAGGAGGCCAACTTTTGAAAAACAATTTTTTTGATATTACTCCTCCAGATTCTGCCCAAAAATCCCGCAAATCGTTACACACTATCTCTATATGTCATGTGTTCAAGTTGGATCTGTCCGATATTTCAACATTGGCTTTCAAAGTTTGCAGGATTGGCCCTTTTGAAACAAAAAGCCTCAAATCATGAACGCAGCGTGCAATATATGTGAAATCTTCCACAGACTTTCCTACTAGGCTGAGGAATATATCCCACCCTTTTCACATTGGCCTGTTATAGCGCCACCTACAGGTGGATTTTTGCAAAACAATGTTTTGCTTAACAATCATACGGTTTTCCTAGTAAACTGCGAACTACCGTCGCAACCAAACGTGGTGCACTTGTTCTGATGCTAAGTCTTAGCCACTTGGGCGTGTCACAAATGCAAAAGGTTCATATCTCATAATTTGATTTGAGTGAAAATGTTTTATTTGTAAAATTGTCACGACTGGTTTGTACTTTGTAATTTTGCTGTGAAAAACATTATACTGAAATCCAAAAAGTTGAATGCATAAATGAATTAGTGATAATTGAGTTAAATCAGTCACCTAATAAATCAGTCAGTCAACCAAGGCTCTTCTTCTCCCCAGGGGAAGATGGTGAAGGGAATGGGAGGAGCCATGGACCTAGTGGCCAGTGCTGGAACCAAGGTGGTGGTGACCATGGAACATTCAGCCAAGGTACTACAGCAGGTTGCAGCAGGTGCATGCACTGTGCATGCTGGTGGCCAGTAATTAAGTACCTTCACTTGAATACAATATCTATACTTTGACTAGTACTGGGGTTGAGTACTTTGTCAACCACTAGGTGCATGCATGTGTGTTTGGATGTCACACTGTGACATCATGTGAGCATCTATTGCAGTCGTTTCCTTAGCAGTGGCATCATCAATAGTAACTCATTCTTTCTTGTTTTTATTTTTTCCCCCTCCCCTCCATTTGCCTTCTAATTTTATTTTCCAAGAATCCCAAGTCCTATTTAATGGATGGACCGTTTAGCCTGTGATACACAAGTGCCTCCGACCAGTGTCTTCTATGATAATGAGTGAGAGAGCATAATGACTGATTGAGGATGATTCTGCTAATGGATTGCTTAATGCCTCTTTGTCTGTCAGTGCGTTTCAGCTCAGCCCCATGAGGTTTTCTGTAGACAGACTGCCTCTCTCAAGTCTCTGGCTATTTGGCTTACGGCTAAGTTCAATGCACATCTGAAAATGGACTCTCAGCCATTAGGCCAGTCCTGCATTGTATATAAATCACCTCCCGGTTGTAGGATTTGGCTTAATTGGTTTACTTTTAGAATGCTCCGCCGACTGGCAGGATGCAATGGCAACACGGTGTTGTGTGTCCAGGGAAGCCTACTGATATACAGTATGCCAATGAGACTGTTGTCTGATGTGCCGCTGCGGCTGTAGTCCAGATGGTGCAACAGGTGAGTATACATCAAGTGCGCTGAAGCCTGTCATCATTAGTGATTGAGTGGGTGTGGGGTGCACACAGGCATGGGGGTGGGGTGTGCGGGTGTTGGGGAAATTGAGACACACATGGGATCACACACCCCTAGGGAGAGAATAATGAAAGTACTCTGTTGCCAGCTGCATCCCTGAAACAAACACGTGGCATTTGACTGACAGTCCGAACATAAACGGGATAAATGACCCCTAATCCAACTCTCTCCCTCCATCTCTCTCTCTCACACTCTATCTCTCTCTTTCTCTCTCTCTGTCAGGGTGGAAAACACAAGATCCTGGAAAAATGCAACCTGCCATTGACAGGGAAACAATGTGTGGATCGCATCATCACAGAAAAGGTATATGTATTTACTTGATTGTCATACGTGCACCCAGTATGCAAGTTAGCTTCCATTAACCCCAATCTAAATGAAAGCTAGCCAGCCGACTACACAAACCGTTCTTTGGTGAGAAAGTCTGCTTCATTCACCTGACCATCATGCTAAAAGGACCCCTTCAAGAGAGACAAAAACAGACTAAGATACAGTATACAACATATTTTCGAACCGCTATGTTGTACATTTTCATTTAAGTAATTATATCCAAATGAGGGCAGCTTATGAGAGCTTATGATGCTAAGAACGTGTATGCACGTGATGTCCTCTCAATTAAAACCGCGGCCTGGGCCATGGCTCAGTGGTCCAGGCACCTTGGCTGGCAATTCAGTCTGGCAGTGTTCGACTCCCGATCCCGACGGCCTTTATTGCATGTCTTCCCCCCATCTCTCTCCCCATTTCCTGTCAGCCTACTGTCTGTCCCTCCATAAAAAATATAAAATAAAGGCGAAAGCCACAAAAAAAAAACATTTAAAAAAATAAAAATAATAATAAAACCGTGTGGTGCCTCGGATGTGTATACACGTCCTTAGATATTATATAAAGCGGGATTGCTCAAATCCATTTTTTTGACAGTGGCCGTTGCTAGGCAACTGGACATGTTTACCGCATGTGCGAAGCCTTTCACTTTTACGGGCATAACTTGCTAGCATCTCGAAATCTACAGCCATATCCATGGTTTTGATCAGAACGTTGATGTTCTGTCCTAATGTCTGACTTAACGAAGCATCACGTTTGGAATATTAACCCTTCTAAAGAGAGACAAGACTTATTAGCACGAGGTAGTAATGGAACATTATACCTCCCGGTTTTGGGGGGAAATGTGTAAAATCTGCCCATCTGCTTGCCACTCTAGCACCTTTATTCTGAAAAATTCCCCGGCAAACGTAGTGTTAATATATTAATATTTCCTGACTATGCTGCCTTATTCGTTTGACTGACTGAAATGCCCATGATCATTCACTGGGTTTGCTTTCTGCCTTATCAACAACCAATCAGTTCCCATAATGTGTCAGTAATACTCGCACGCATGCACACAGAAGCCAAAGAAAGACACCTTGATGCTCATGTACACACACACACACACACACACACACACACACATACACACACACACACACACACACACACACACACACACTGGGACTGATAGTGTGGGGAGTGACTGATGAGCACAGTGATAAAAGAAAGTGGCACAGGAAGATGGAAGTTACATTTATTCAGCCTAATCCAATCAGCCGATTACTGCGAGTAGCCTGGTAATCGATTTTTTTAAATTGTTTCTTGCGTACAGTAGAATCTGTTAATTTAACTCTGAGAATGTAAAAACTGCCCTTGAGGGTAAATGTGGGTATTTTCTTTCCACTCACAGTAATGTTACACTGAGGATTTTTACTGTGCGGTTAGATTTGGGACTGTCTCTCCACGATGCTGTGCTTTAATGATCTCACCATCCACTCCACATGGCCCAGCTTGTTCCTGTCACTGGTGATGGTGCTTCATCAGTACCAACCCCATTCGTCCTCACCACAGGATGGTTGCTGCACAACAATGCATCATTGTGATGGTTCATGAATCACTCATTAAAAGTGATGGGCCTGATGCTGCTAGGCATGCAGAGTGAAAAAGTGTGATTAGCTTTTTTAGATGCATGTCTTTTTCTAGGGTGTCAGTTTTTTTTTCTTTCTCTTTTTTCCAGTCCCAGAGAAGGGGAAAATCCTATTCTGCGCGCCCATCAACCAAATGAGCTTGTAGATCTGCTATTCCTGCTATTTTCAGGGTGAATCGTCAGTGTAGAATGACTCCGTTTTATGGTTATAATGTACAATTGTACATTCTCAGATATATTTTTTTAATGTTTGAAATTTGACTACCCATGGAGCACCCTCTGAGTGCAGCCTGCAGGCCAACACTCTCGTTACCAAGAAACGTCTTAGGGGCTGTGTATATTTATTTCTGTTTCAGATGAGTTCTTTTTCAGCTGAGTGCTGAGTTTTTCTTTCTTCTTCAGCTGAGTGCAGCCTATGTTTTGTATTATTGTACAATATGGGAGCACCACGTTTTTGGAATCGCCAGCGAAGTTACAACTTTACAACTCTGACGTTTTTAGGTGAGTGCCATGGCGTTTTCAGCCGGGAAAACACATCTTGGTGGACACGGCCTCTAAGTCCTTCCTAAGCCATAACCACATCATAAGTGTAAATCGACCCAGATACCTGCCAGGCTGGGTTACCTAACCAGGGCTCATAAAAAAGTCACGAGATGTGGCCTATATAATGTTGGGAGTTGGCCAAAAAGAGATTCTTCCTTGGCCTACTGGGAGTTTACGTTTCATGCCAATCTGCCCAACGGTGCCAGAGATTAGCTGCTATGACTGAGAAAGGAGAGAGGCCACACAGCTCGTAGTCAGCCATCAAAATCTTTATTTTTCAAACGTTTCGGCAACAAGTTGCCTTCTTCAGGGAATGAGGGAAGAGATTAGCTGCTATCAGACAGACAAACTCACAGGGGGGATAACTACATGGAATCAAGTAGCAGGTCCAGATTCATCTAGAAGAATAGGTGTTTGTTAACGGTATATGAAATTGATGAACAGGTAAACAGGACACCTAAACATTAACAACATTGCAAGCCTCTTTAGTTGTTGTTTTCTCAGCTACAGTGCTTGGGTGAAATGCAATGCTGAACCTGAAGAAAGGAAGAAGGTACTGAGAAGCATTGCGGTGGAGATTAGGGCAGGCCTGCAGAGATGTTCCAGTGTTGTCTGGTAGAGCTGGCTGGCACCATGGGTGCATGGTCATGGGCTCATTACCCTCTGTGGTAGCTTACTGTGCTGTGGCGACATGACCTGTCAGACAAAGTCTGCTCCATTTCCTTACATTTCTCTTTTGATTCACTTCTCCTCCCCGTCTGTTCTTTTGTGCTTGGTCTGCCAGCATTCATTTCAAGCACACAGCCCAATATCTAAGTGAAAACATGTGTGTCTGCATGTAGGCCCACTGTATAAAGGGGTGATAATATTTTGACCACCTTGCTGACACCTCCTCTTCCTTTACACCCTCTTCCAGCTCTCTCTCTCTCTCTCTGTCTTTATCTCTGTCTATTAAATCCCCCCTCTATGTCATTTCATCTCTTACTTTATACTTTCAGCTTATAATGGAATAGAATAGTATGCCACTAATTATTCTTGCCCCCTTTTTCTGTCACTTCCTTACACCGTTCACCCCCTTCTTCCTGTCTCCATCCTTGCCATCTCCGGTTCCACTTCCATTCCTACATTCCTCCCAATCCTGCTCTGCTAAGCTCACAAACACCACCTCCTATTTTCTTATTGAGAATGCAATTAATTTGAGAACATTTCATTGCGCTTTAGTGTTGATAAGCTAAAAGGAGGAGGTGGGGATTACATTACCATAATCCTGTGTGTCTGGTTATGTGTAAAACATTTTAGCTGCAACGCAGTCATGTGTCCTCATTAAAATGTAACTGTGACCTTGATATTTATGTAAGGCATGCAATCAAGTCCAGACAATTTAAATTATATAACGGCAAATCCCAACAAATGTTATCTCATGGCACTTTAGGTACAGTATACTGTATAGGGGAGAACGGGGTAAGATGAGCCTATATATATATACGTATATATATACATATATATATATATATATATATATATAGCTACGTTATCCTACTATTTAAATATGTTTTCTTCTGAATATCAAACTTTATTTGGTTGGTTTATATACTATATTAAAATTGGCTAATGGGAGGCCTGGCCGGCAGCAAGGGAAACAAGTTCCTTTAACAGGAAGAAACCTCAAAGAGGACCCAATAGGAAGAGAGAGGAGCTCAGTGAATCTGGGAATATCCCAATTGTCCCACAGAGGTCTAATCCTATTGCAGGATATCTTTAAATATCCCCCCCTTAAATTGTCTCCTGTTAGAGGTCTTAGTATGAGGTGGAGGAGAGGAGTTGAGGTCCCTCACAGCAGCGGTGGGCATTGATCTACAATTCGACAATGGAGTCTTTAATAAAGCGCTGCCAATAGACAGGCAGAGATCCTGTAATTTACATGTCACTTATGTCTCAAGTGCCATCTCTCTGGAATTCTATCCAATCAGATCAGTATTATTCAATATTAATTCATAAGCCATCTGCCCTTCCCTAATAACACGCTTTTGATCATGGTTTTGTTTAGTGGGGCAACCCTGTAATCAAAGCTTTGCTGCTATTGCTGTTGAAATTACCATGCACTCTGACTGTTCCTTGACTTTCTTCATGTGTATGTGCGTGCACGTGTGGTGGGGCGTTTACGCCTACCTATGATAGACCACTGATACTCATACATAATACCAGTACCAGTCAGTTCAAGTGACATATTATATTACACAGAATGAGTCAGGCCAAAAGGTCCATCAGGCAGACATCTCATCTGCTATATTGCTGCAATGTTGAAAATATACTGTAGAAATAATATTCTAGTCATGCTCTGTTGTTAGACTTAATTGTTTGACCATTCTATGTCCTGGCACCACATAACCTCTCATACCCTTCAATTAGCACACATTTTGAACCTAAATCCCTGACGATCATATACTGTATGTATTCTGTGCATTTCTACACAAAATATGGAAATGTCTGCGCGATGATGTCATGTACTTTGTTTTGTGTCACGTGAAATGTGTAAATTAACCTTTAGTTATTCATTCAATTAAACAAACTACCTCACAGTTTATTCATGCATACCTAAAGCACAGATCTAAATTGATGTCTAAACAAAGCATATTATTCTACGTGTATTAGCTACCATAATAACTGCAAAGAAAATTATTTTGACTAGAAATGTGTGCTCCTCCTAGGAGTCCTAGCACAGGTCTCCACCAGGCCAGATTGCCTACCCTGGACCCTCAAACTTTGGTCATAGCCACATGGAATGGGATCTGAAAAGATGATCTCATATATCTTCATCACATGACCCCAGATTATGTCCACCGATTTGTGTGAGTTTTGGACTAAATCTGTAGGAGTAGTAGCAAAATGTGTGTTTTGAAGAAAATGCACGATGGCATATAAATTTGTAATCTGGCACAAACGGTGCCTATAAATTCCGTCACAAATCATGATCCAAGGAATCCAGGAGGGAAAAGATGTTGATTGTACGACCAATCTTAGACAATCAGAATGGAATATGGAAATTTGACAGATCCGTGTTGATCACTTGACTACCTGTGCTCTAACGGGTTGTTACATTATTAATCAGTTACAAAGTACGAGAATCCATAGAACGAGAATCACTATGAAGGCAACAGGAACACTCTGACAATCACGCTCGGAGAAAAGTCGCCAGAGCGGAAGTAGGGGGCGTGGCCAGTAATCATGTATAGAGATAATGTGTACTGATTTGCATGAAGTTTGAACAAAATGCCTAGGAGTAATATCCAAAAATTGGCCTCTTGGTGGCGCTATAATAGGCCAATGTGAAAGATTTTGGGCAGAGGTTCTGCTTTGGCCTCAAGGGAGTGTGTGCACAGATGTGCACCGATCGGTCCAACGGTGCCGGAGATTAGTTGCTCACAGACCGACAAACACAGGCACGTAAGGACAGACGGGCAGAGACAAATTTGTGGGTCCCCAGAGGAAGCGTTGATAGCATTGCAGTTGACAGTAGCAGACATGCCTGTGGTATAACCCCATTAGTGGTTATCTCTAATGTGTTGATACTTCTCTGCATAATTGAAATCTCAGCTCTAATTTGTTTCCAAAATTATAGAAGAAACTGGTTCCCTACAACCGTGCCAAATGACACAAACATTTCTGTCTCCATACTGTCACATGTACACACACACACACACACGCGCGCACACGCACACAGACACACACAGACAGACACATACACACACACACAGGAATTTGTATTCCAAACAAGGAAAATCCTACATGTACTCCTTGTGGCCATGGGGAAAAGGAATTGAAATATGTCCTAAATGGTGCAAATTGTATTTGAAATCCCAGATGGAAGATAGACCAGTTGCAGGCAGGCTGCAAATCTACAGTTCTGACTCTTTCCTCTCTTATTTCCCTAGGCAGGGCGTTTTATTTCCTACATTACCATTTCCCATTCCTCTTAATCACAGCTACGCTGTTTCCCTTTTTACCAAGTCGGCTTGCAGCAATGTTGTTATAATGATGGGTTTTATTTGAAGTAGATTTTAAGTAGTTTGCCCTGCGTTTGTGTGTGTGATCACGCACGTGTGTGTTTTATGATTAAATCGTGCCACCTCTGTGGACCATTGTGCTTGGGATACTCCCGTCCGCTCCCCAAGGTAACTCAATCATCGCACCTTTGATGTAGCATTACTCAGGGAGACGGCATTTTCATTCGAAAGATATGCTCTCTCTGCCATCCGTTCAAGGCAGAAGGAGCGCAATACCTGAATTATTCAGATTATAGCAGCGGTGCCACAACAAATAGCCGCCTGTGGCATCTGCAGTGATGAGTAGTGTCAATGATGGCAATTACCTTTCCCCCATATACTGTATATAGCATTTCTATGCTTATGGGGCGGCTGTGGCTCAGGAGGTAGAGAGGGTCGTCCAATGATCCGTGGGTCGGCGGTTAGAATCCCGGCTATTCCTGTCCACGTCACATGGTTTGACCAAACATTTGTGTTTGATGGCTGTCTTCTGTCCCCCTCCCCCTCCCCTCCCATTGGAAAAGCATTGAGGCGGCCATCAAACACAGGCAGAGCACAGAACATGTTTATGTGTGAATGAGGCCTCAGACTTGTTCCTTAATGATTTGCCTCCACTAGACAGCAGTGTGATGAATGATAATGATGATGATGACAATGCTGGTCAAGATAGATAACGATTAGAATGTGACTGTCGGATTCCTTATGATCACTAATTAGGTCATGCTTCACTACCTCTCTTTCAGCCTCTTTTCCAGCTCTGACTCATTCTTACCATCTCGCTCGTTCTCCTCAACTCAGCAATTAAGAGACAAACTGTTCATTGGGAATCTTGAACGATCTCTAATCACTTTAATGTCACGCTGTTTGCAGCTACGTTTCAAGGTCTCTATTATCCATTGCTCCCATGTAGTCTGTGACATCCCATCTGTCTTGCACTGCCATAGTGTGTATTTCTGCCTACTGCCTTGTCACTGTGCAGGGTTCTAATGAGCTGAGTGAGACTCCTCCATGGATATCTCTATAAGGCTTTAGCCTGTCACTCTCTGCCGAATCAGGTTAACAGCATCTAGCTCAGCTCAGCAGGCCTGGGTCCGCCTACAACGTCAAATAACCGAAGCACTGACATCAGTCCAATGTTATTCTTGAGGGGAAATATGGTTATCACTATGATTTATCAACCTTGGACTTCAAACTTGCAATTTGTAAAAAAAAAAAAAAAAAAAAAAAACCTGACAAACTTAATTTCACAAAGGAAAAGGCTGTTTATGTTAACTTGGAATCCATGATGATGATGTAACTGGTCAATTTTTAACTCATACATAGCTAAATGGCAGTAGCAATAGTTCAGCACAGGCTAACATAGATTTGTTCTATTTTTTTAGAAAGAGAGTAAGATTAAAAAAAAAAGTAAAAAGAAATGTTAAAAAAAACGTTAAAAACATCTTTGGACTGGATGGCTATTCGTTAAAAGAAAATAAGTACTTGGCCTAGAATGAGTTAAGTAAGTGTTCAATAGTTCTACAGAATAATCAGTTCTACAGTAATCAATCGTATATAAACTCTAGGAATGATTTCTATGGGAATATACTGGAATACATAAAAAGTGTGTTTTTCGGGGCTTTCGGGGGGAAATGGAGAGTAGAGAGTGCAAGGTCACTCCATAGTGCTCAGCAAATGATCCTGCAATCATAGAGGATCAGATAATGGGAATGTGGGACTATACTGTAAGCATTGGACAAGAGCTACGATAAGGAGGATTAGTTAATGAGTTGAGAAAAACAATCCTAATTACGGTTCAGGGTGGGGTGTGATGTATTTCTGGAAGAGATACGTAAAGGTTGGGTGACAGGGCTGTTCTTGCTCATAACCAGACATTAGACTACAGACTAATTAGCGTGTAAGGTATATGTTATATGTTTGTACAACCTAGGCCATGCAGGCACTTGTTAAAGTCTTGCGTCCATGAGATATTGAACAGAGAAATCAAGTATGTCACTATAAAATAATTACATTTCCTTGTGGCACTTGATAAAGCTTGATAAGTGGCGTTTTTTTGTGGCAGCCATGAGCCACAGCTGCTTCAGTAATTACTGATAATGAAAGATATGGCGGCTGAAGTGTAAAGGCAATCAACGGACAGGCTCGGCCAGTTTAACAAATGCACAGCTCATACAGCTCACATGCAACACCTCAAAATGTTAGAAGAGTGGAGGATATTCTGAGTTTCGCAGGAAATGGTCTGTGTGCTTTAGGATAGAAGGAAGTGTGTTTTGGAGTCGGTGGCTGCAGACCTCTTAAGAGCAAAGACCATGTTGGTGTATCCTGTGTTCCCTGCAGATACTCTGAAACCATTAAAGTCAGTTTCTCTATGCTAGTCATCCTCTGGTGGTCAGGATTCAACATTGTGTTTTACCTTTGATGGTTTTTCATTTCCATCGTTTGGAGTATGTCGTGTCCTTCGGCCTGAAAGGCAGCTTTTGCTATGATTCTCCAGAGTGCACAGTGCCTTTGCACAGCTGAGGAGATATGAGTTGTTGTAACAGCAGAACTGTGTCTGTGAACTCGAATCAATTTCCATTTAACCTGAGTTTCAAAGCTTTCTAGAGATAGGATGCTCTGTCTCCTCTTTTCAGTTATCTCCCTCTTTCTCTCTTCCCACCAAAACATACAGTACCATCCCTATTTTCTTTCCCACCAGGCGGTGTTTGACGTTGACAAGACAAATGGCCTGACTCTAATCGAGGTGTGGGAGGGACTGACAGCAGAGGACATCAAGGCGTGCACTGGTGCAGAGTTTGCGGTGAGTAACTGTTACAAACAACAATGGAGCTCACAAACAGCCAAACTGTAGCCTGGCCAAGGACCTTCCCATTATAGTATTTCACTTCAGCTGATGATGTCAAATGAAAAAGGTATGTCTGGACTTAGACTGTAGCAAAGCATTTATAGTACTAAAATGGCTGAAAGCTTAAAATGAATGGGACCATTGCGTTGCAGTAGCACATTTAACATGTCTTCTTAAAAACAGTAAAGCAGCTAGTAGCAGTGTAGGATGGATTTCATGGTATCAAGTGTGGGGTATTTTAACCACTTCATCTTGCTACTTTTGTCACCCTTGTTGTGCAATGTTAATTTCGTTGACTAAAACTATGACGAAGAATGTTCGTCGTCTACCTTTAAATAAATAGTAAAATAAGCTATGATGACTAAAACTAAGACTAAATATATTGACAATTTCGTCAACAAATACAAATTTTGCAATCTGAAAACAGCAGATCTACAAGCTCACAATGCTATTTTCAGCATGCAACCAAGTGTAAAGTCAGCCCTTACGACGCCCATCAAGGCCTGACAAAATATTATTTTGTCGACTAAAACTTTTAAGATGTCTAGTAAAATATGACAAAAACTAAATTAAATTTTATTCAAAAGACTATGAAAAAAAACTAAACCACATCTTTCTGTCAAAGTTAACACTGTTGTTGTGTCCGACAGGTGTCCCCCAACCTGAGGCCCATGCAGCAGATCTAAAACACCTGGATGTGATCAGAGGAGTCCTGATCTCGAAGGCTTTAAAGAATAGTCCTATTTAATTCTTGTTTCAGGTGATATTCAGAAGATTCTTTGGCCAAGGTTGTTGTCAACATGACAGACATGGGTTTAAGTGCTGATGATGCATAATTAGTGAGAGTCATAGGGGCCAGAGTGGGGTGTCCTAATTTATCTCACAATACAAGCTATACTACTGATCTAAATTACTTATTTATGTGATGTGTTAAAAAAAAGTACATTAATATATTGTACATTAATATATTATTTACAAAAGAGCCAGTACTATGAACAGCAATCATACCTGTCATTGACATTGACAACTGCACAAGTTACACAAGTTATCTCACAATACAAGCTATACTACTGATCTAAATTACATTTATGTGATGTGTTAAAAAAAGTACATTCATATATTGTACATTAATATATTATTTACAAAAGAGCCAGTACTATGAACAGAAATCATACCTGTCATTGACATTGACAACTGCACAAGTTACACAAGTTACTGTGATGGGATATATAAGGGATGAACAGGGTTGAAATGTGAGCCGTTATGAATTAGACAATAAACACCTAGTATACTGTAGATAAACTTGCCGAATGAAACCAATGGAAACATGCATTTACTAATGAACTTGTCTATGGATGAAATATCCAATGTAGAATTTGTGTGTAATGAAGTGGTTTATCTGTTGGATTGAAACACAGTTAGATGCTTAGATGCTTAGATGCAAACTATCCTGGCCTCTTACTTGCTTACAAACTGTGATTTGCGAATGAATCGTTCTAAAAATAATTAGTCTCTTTTGTGCAAATTTGCACGAATCAACTCGCGTTGATTCGTGCAAAGTCGAATCAACTCACTTAGTTGATTCGACTTGCACAAATCAAACTCCACAACGATATGTATCTACAGTAAATTCATTGATAATTGAATTATCTGACTTACAGTATTTACTGTTCAACACTCTCCAGCCATCTGGCTTTGACTCCAACTTGGTTTGTCACCAGCCTTCTAATAATACTATTACTGTATAGATCTGTACATCTGCTATTTTAGAAGAATGTTACAACTTCTGACATTGTTTGAACATTTTGACTATAATGACATGCCTGAAATATGAATGCAAGAATGAAAGCGGATAATCAGTCAGAAATTCCAAATGTCTTGATTGTTAAACACTGGCATTTAGTTTGACGGCGCAAAGTGACACATTCAGCCGATAACCCAATGCAGTGTCCCTTGCAGGTTCTAACGAAATCTGTGAGACAATGTTTTGTTGTGGTTAGGGTAAGAATGTGCGAGGGTTGGATAAACATGGCAATGGGCATCTCGGCACAACACCAGCTGAGAGAGACAGATGGAGAGAGAGACAGAGAATCATTGTTTGTCTCAGCAATACCAGACTGGAGTGAAATACTGTATAGTACTGTACATAAACACTAGACATTTTAACAACAAAACATGCAGCCTTAAAGGACCACTTCACCACTTTTCAACTTCTCTTCCTATAATTGGTCCTAACTAATGTTCATGATAAAATACCACCATTTTTTCCTACTCAGTCTGTGTCTCATAGGAAGGCTGTGGGAAGTTCAGAAACCCGTCCACCAGTGACATCATCGATGGTGAATCCAAGCTAATAGAAACGGCAGGCTTTCTTTTCCTGAAAAGTTGCAATGCAAAAGTTGAAGCCATCGTTCTCACGATAATAAAAATCTAAATATATTTTAAAACAAATCTTTAAAAAAAAAAAATCTGCCTAATGATGATGTCGGTTCGAACGGGTGTTCGAACTGCCCAAAGCCCTCCTATGAGACACAGACTGAGTAGGAAAAATGGTGGTGTTTTATCATGAACATTAGTGAGGACCAATTATATGAAGAGATGTTGAAAAGTGTTGAAGTGGTCCTTTAACATTTTTCTGCTCTGACTGTTCCTGTGCTGTTGTTGTTGTATATGAAATAAAATACAAGTTTGGTTACAGTTCATCATGTTTGGCTTCTGGCTGCAGCATTCTGAAATCCTATCTAAAAAGGTGCGAACCATATAGCTTTTTTTTATCATAAGCAAAACATTTCTGACCACTGTGGCCTTGTCTGGTGTAAAATCAACCAACTATACATGAGGTACACAGTATATACATGCCACGGTACCAATCAACGGGTATTTGACCACAAACACCCAATCTCTAGACATGCCCATACATTACACATGTAACTGGTAAGCAAATTCTTTGCTGTTTTGTTTGGCAATTCAAATTATGGACCTTTGTATTCAGACAATTCAGTCCACCAGGAATATAACATTTTCATTGATTCCCTTTGACATCACAGATTTAGAGCTTTATATTGTGTGGGTGATGGGCTTGGAATGACAGTTATGATTTGATTTCTCCACTTCGGTAGAGAGGCAATGCTATTACCTGGGGGATGTTATGCAACCAAAGAATTCAGCCAATGGGATCAGGGAGATCAACTGGATTTGATCAACAAGCTGAAAATGAAGAAAGTGACAGAGGCATCTGCCATCGGCTGTTGTTGCTTATCTACCACATTACTTAATGAACTGACATAGGCAGGTAGGCTATCCTATAAATCTGTCCTACTCTTAACCCATTTCTCATATCTTAGTATAGGACATCATGTTATTATAGTTATAAGGGATGGCTGTGGTAAAACGTGACATTGTGTAAATAACCCATTTATCTCTAGAGCTAGAGGATGCGACTGCAAATTTGATTGGGATTTGGATTTGGTGAATTCTTAAGGTGGAAGAAGGCTATATTAATGCCTATATAACAAGACTGTTAAGATCAGACAGATTCAGCACCACAAGACTGGACAGCTCCACAACAGGCTCCATCCTTTAAAATGATGCCCTCAACATTGTTTTAGTCTATTCATTGTTTTCACTGTTTGTCTGATGAGTGAGTAGGGTATGCCATCCTTATTCCTTGGCCCATAGGCCTAGTTCTAACTTAAATTATTTTAGTTCTTGTGCATGAGTTGATTGAATGACATCACTCCTGTTTTAAACAGTGCTTTTAACTGAACTAAACTTGAAATTGCTTTCTTGCAACAAATTTAGAAAATAGTTTCAGAAAAGTTGAAAGGATTAGTCCTATACTAGTCTCGCATAGCCAGACAACTATTCCACAATCTCTGAATGCTAAAGCATTTGGAAATTGCGAGAGGCAATAGTCTGGTAACGCGAGACTACTTAAACAACTTCACATAATTTTCACCAAGCTATATATCTCTCAAGCCTATATGGTGAACTTTGTAAACCTATTCCATTGTATTTTGAGGGGCGCAGGGCGCTAGCCCCTCCTATGTCCAGCTTTTAGTGTGCGTGTAAACGCAAACTTTGTCCAACACAAACATTAAATGCCATTGATAATGAATGGCCCAGTGTTTATTAAAAGCTGGACATAGGATGTGATTGGCCGGAATTAGATGATGTATGGTGATAAGAGCGCCCCACGGCTGTGATCTTTTCTATAGGCCTATAGCCTAGCCTATAGTTGAGACATTTTTGAGGGGTGCTAGCCCCTCCTATGTCCAGCGTTTAGTGTGTGTGCAAACACAAACTTTGTCCTAACACAAACATTAAATGCCATTGACAATGAATGGACAATTTTGTTGAGTAACAGTAACACAAACATTGAAGACAAGTGAGGATGCAACTTGTGATTGGCCAATGAGATGATGTAATGAAGAAGATGAAGAGCGTCCCTCACTTCACACGGGTGTGATTTTTCATTCTTAATTAATTGTATTATAGATAATATTATTATTTCCTTTATAGGCTATAATATAATAACCATGATAATGATGACGAAGACAAAAATGTTCAATTAATTTAGCCTAGACGCCTAGTCATATTGTGTATACTATATCTGGCCTAGCCTAATAGTTCCCTTGTCTGTCGACTTAATTTGCAGCCTAATTAACAGTTTAAAGAGTGCATCTCAGCTCAGTGCTCACATTAAAATAATGTGTGTGAGTGATAGAAGATTCCCCTTCTTTCGTTGGCTTTTTAAAATGATGACTGGGAGACCAGTGTTAACGCATGTGCGCGCTCCCGCGAGGTGCATGCGTGCGTGTGTGTGTGCGCGCGTGCGTGTGGCGTGGCCAACTGTGGATTGGTGAGCGAGCGCCGCACACGGAGAGAGAGACTCACTGAAGGTTGGCTTGTAGACACCGGGAAGACGGTTTGTACAGCGGCAGCATGGCTTCGTCTCACGGGAGAAGCAGTGACCTGCGGTTCGCGGATTGGATGGGAAGTTTACCACAGACCATGCACACCACCCCGCTCACTAACCTGGCTATCCCCGGTATGTGTTTATTTATTATTATTTGTATTATTATTTTTTTGCATGCAGTTGCTTCAAAGCAAATTTCAAATGGTTGATCATCATGAACGACAGTTACGACACACATGCCTTGTGGATTGCAATACTGGTTTGCCACTTTGCCACATCAGTAAGAATTGCCCTGCTTTTATATGTTGTGCCCTTTTGTTTCTGTATAGCCTACCACGAAAATAAATCGAGGAAATAATTAGAATAATCCTTCATGGGGTTGGAGGTTGAGACGATACCTGTTGCGCAAAGTGAAGTGCTGCCAACCTGCCACGCGTATCTCCAACAGAGCAGTGGTTATACCACGTCCATTATCTGAGACTTGGTACTTTGTCTTATAGGCTACACTGAGTATTGAATTCTATAGTCTAATAATAAGTCTCAATATAGGGATGTTAAGCGCAGCTAGAAATTTAATTAATCGCTCAGTGAACTAAAGTTTCATTGATAAAACATGGTCTGCAACGCATGCCTTTCAAGCGCCTTTATCCAAATAGCGCTTTTATGTGCGTTAAATACCGACGGTGGACGGGGGTAGGCAACCATGCAAGGAAGCCACCACCCTCATCGGGAGCAATTAGGGGTTCAAGGACACTTTGATTCGGAAATCCAGATGTTTGAAGACATTCGACCAGGGCAGGGCTTACTTATCAGACTTCATTCCAGCTCTGAGTCTGATTCAATTCTGCAGATAGAATATGGCTAATTAGCAGCCAGTTAATTCTATATGAGCACTTAGTGTACTGTGTACTTAGTGTATACTGTTTATCTCGAAGACACACACACACACACACACACACACACACACACACACACACGCGCGCGCAAAGCACCCCCTCTGTTTAATCCTTCACTCTATTTTATTTTGTACCCCCCACCCCCTCCCTCTCTCCCTCTGGCTATGACAGATGACACATAGCCTGTATTTATACATGCTTCATCAGAGAGAAAGATGGGGTGGGGTATAGGACGGAGGGAGGCCACATTTCACATGAATGTCCTTGGTTCACAAAGAGGTGTGGCGTAGCAGTGGCATTGCTTTCAGCTCTCAATGATGCCAGCACATGTCCGCGTGTACTGTACGCACATATGGGTGGTACTTCTATGCACACACACATACAGTTTAAGCTTCTTCTTTTTTTCACTGTTCATGGCTTAGCAGTGCCTGGAATACATTGAAGTGTCATGAGATGTGTCTTCTGGTGACAGCAGGTCCTGCATGCTGAATCACGTTAGATGTGCATGTGACAGACAAGACAACCCACTGAACCCACCAGCCCTTTTACAACAAGGCAGCCTGGAAACATAACATGGCCTGTTCCATCTAATTAGGTGTCATTACTCCTCATTGGCCCCGCAGCCAATGATGCAGTCACCTCTTGACTTTTTTCAACCTTTCACTTGTGTGTGTGTGTGTGTGTGTGTGTGTGTGTGTGTGTGTGTGTGTGTGTGTGTGTGTGTGTGTGTGTGTGTGTGTGTGTGTGTGTGTGTGTGTGTGTGTGTGTGTGTGTGTGTGTGTGTGTGTGTGTGTGTGTGTACGCTCCCTCGCAGAGAGCACATTTGGCTCATGGTTTCCCTAACTAGACCCAATAATGCACAATACAGTATACTGCAGGAAACGTTTCGATCAGTAAATGTGTTTATGACATTATTGGTTATCTGTTATTATTGTGTTTAATGTTATGTCAACTCATATAATCTAATGTCAAGTTGGAGAGCACCAGATCAATAAGAAATGAAAGAGAGAACAGGAGCAGTCTTGCTCCAAGCAGTCTTGCTCCAATATAATTTCAGTATTAAGTTCAATGCTATGTTATTTTTTAGCGAAATGAGTTTACTTTGCCAGCCAACACAGCTTGGATGGCTTACACCCAAGACATGGTGGCGATTTGGACTGGAGTGCTCTACTGTGGGGGTGGGAGGGGTGATGTTGTAATGGCATGGCTTTATGTGGTTTGCCAAAAAGAAATGTTGATTGGGAATGAAGAACTAAGTTGTTGTGCCAGCATGCCTGCTTTGCAAAAGCTAAGTGGTCACATCTATCTATCTATCTATCTATCTATCTATCTATCTATCTATCTATCTATCTATGAAAACGTTCATGTGCGTTGTTGAAATTACCTCAGTGCATGAATGTATGTAACATGCATGCACTGTCTGGGCAAATGTTATTTGTATGTAAGACATCAGAAGCAACTGAGAAATAGTTGGGCCTTTGTAATGTATTTTATAAACTCATATAAAGACTCAACTCATATAAAGAAATTAAAATGACCTGTCCTGTCGCAACCAGATGCAGAACCATGCCTTCATCATCAACTGCCTAGATTACTGTAGGCCCTGGCCTAATGCTTTACACCAGGGGTGCCCACACTTTTTTTTACTTGAGAGCTACTTTCAAAATGACAAGATCTACTGACCAAAATAATTATAATCCCTTTTCTGGAAATAGTTTATAAAGTTATATAAAACACACTTGGAAATATTTTGTGTAAGTATTGCATTGTGGGTTTGAGCTGACAATCCCTTTTGATGTCAATACAAGTGATAGATTATATATATTTTTATTTTAGGGGCATGTTATCTGGTCTACCAACACAGCCTTTGTGATCTACTGGTAGATCATGATCTACCTTTTGGGCACCCCTGCTCTACACACAGGACTACCAAAACGTATTAGACAACGGACTACAACCAATACAAAACTCTGCTGCTCGATTAATACTAACCCAAACAAAGATGAATTGGCTCCCGGTCTCCCATAGAATAGATTTCAAGGTCTTACACATACTGATAATCTACAAAGCATTCAACGGTCAGGGCTCTGCATACATTACAGACTCTTTTATTGCCATACACTCCATCCGGAGCACCGAGATCCTCCCCAGCAGGTCTACTTGACACAGATCCTCCCCAGCAGGTCTACTTGACACAAATCAGCACCGACAAAAGAAAATAGGAGAGGCAGCCACAGCTTTTTTTTCTATTGACCAAAACTGAGGAACAAACTTCCTGGGGAAGTTAGAGAGGTAACTCCACAGACATTTTTAAAGATAAGCTAAATACACACCTCTTTAGGTTATCCTTCTCCCCCAATAGGCCAAGGAAGATTTTTTTTTAATTTCAACTTTAACTTTATTTGGTAGAAACAACACATATTGATGAACACATACAAAAAGGCATACAAAAAGGCATACAAAAACAATAAAAGTTTTGGATGTAATCTAAATATGAGTCTTTTCTAGGCTGTCGAGTGATGGCCATAATGGGATTGTGCTCTGGCTATTGTTGGACCTGCTACTGTAAAGTGGTGAGTGCCACAGTACACACTGCCTGGCTGTGGTTGAGACTGTGGCGACACAGAAAGAATGGAATGATCAGCACAGGTGGGCTGCCACAGATAAACCTGCTTCTCTGTGGCACTGTCAGCATTTAACAGGCTTTGCTGCAGTGTCTACTGGTGGAATGTGCCGTTGTGAATGGCTTCCCAGATTTCACTGTCACTGGGAAATGGGATTTCTGGCATTTCTGGAGTCAAATGGGTTTCTAATCTGTGGAGTGTTTGTGCATTAGAATGCAATGTGCGGCTGCCAGAGTTTTGTTTATTTGTTAGCACTTGCTTCTTAATGTGTGGGATTGTGTCTTAATTTTGACTTCCTACCATATTTAGCTTGTTTGCAATTAATATAGTAAAAGATAGGCAATCTGTCCAGGAACTGAAACCTGGTAGTTGAAATCAGAGACATCGCGATCACAGCCCCACAGAGAGTACCTGATCAGATTGCCATGCATACATGCCATGCATTGTGAGATTTGCATGAGACTGGTTATATATTTTAATCAGACTGTATATCCTTTGGGAGTAGAGAGGCTTTTTCAGTGGCTAATGCTGCACAGAAAGAGCCCATGAAAGTATGGAGTCAGATCAGTCTCAAGATGAATGAATCCACACAGGGTGATTCACAAACTCACACACATAAAGACACACTCAGCAAAGGGAGCCCAGCAGCATTATGGTTTAACCAGAGACAACAATGAATAGCATACCTTAGGCCAACGGTTTGAAGCTGATGAGGGAGAGCACTTGTTGTAACGCACAGTAAGTGATCCTTTGGGGCCGGTAGTAGAAAATCATAAGAAGCATCCCCTGACATACCCTAACATTTGGGTACCTACCCGCATATGTTCTGGTTTTGTTCAAAAATTAAACCATTTTGGCAAATAATTCACGATCAAATGGAAAAAATCCTTACGGTAAAATTGAAGAAATCTCCTCTGTTATATCTCTTGGGGGCAGACCCATATGTAAATATGAGCTCTGCTCATAGGAAACTATTTGATCTATTTAGATTCTTGGCAAAGAAATGTATCTTAATTTTATGGAAGACAGATGACATACCTTCAGAACATATGTGGACGGCCCCAAATAATGTCACTATTACCACTGGAGAGACTTAAATATGAAATACAAAATAAGGCAGATGTATTCGTAGAGGTATGGACCCCCTTTTTGGATTATATCGAAGAGCGCAGTTGATTATGTGTATAGGCCGGAACCCACCTTCACTTGCACACATGCATTTCACAACCCTGTACCACTTGGAAATTATTATTATTATTATTTTCTTTTCTCTTTTATTTTCTTTGTTTCTTCATTGTTTTTATACACATTGTTGTTAGTTTTTTTTTAAAGTAACTGTCTTGTATTGTGTTATCTTGTATTGTGTTGTCCTTGTGTCTATGTAAAAAAAAAAACTCAAAATAAATGATGATAAAAAAAATAAAAAATAAGCATCCCCTGGACTTCCGGTATGACACCAAAGAGAGCAGCAGTGTAGAACAACAGCTCCCAGCAAGGTCTACTTTAATTTCCCCTAAAAACTAACTATAGGCCTGGGCCTGGGCCTGGGCCTCAGTGGTCCAGGCACCTTGGCTGGTAATCCAGTCTGTCAGTGTGCCGCGGGTTCGACTCCCGATCCCGACGGCCTTTACTGCATGTCTTCCCCCCATCTCTCTCCCCATTTCCTGTCAGCCTACTGTCTGTCCCTCCATAAAAAAATTATAAAATAAAGGCGAAAGCCACAAAATAAAAACATTTAAAACTAACTATATTCCGAAATATAAACACAAAAATGGAAGGGAGAGACAACGGAGAAGAGTTGCGACGGCAACGTGGACCCGGGGCTAAACGCACCAGTGCTAAACACCATGGCGTGCCTACAAGCAAGTATGGAGGCGATACACGCTGATATAAAAGCCATGAGGACCAAAGTTAGGAAGGAGTTGGAGGGCTTTAAAGAAACTCTTTCCGAGCAAATGCGCAAAGACATGGCAGGCCTCAAAGAAGACTTCAACAACAAACTGACTAGGCTTGTCACCGACCTACAAAGCACCGTGGACAACGTGGAACAGACAGAGCGGCGGGTGGTGAGCGTCGAGGAATGGAGCTCAGACTCCAAAAAAATAATGAGTTCACTACTACAAGACCACGAGAGATTGCAAGAGAAGGTATTGGATTTAGAAACAAGGTCTCGACGCCAGAACCTGCGTGTCGCAGAAGACAGCGAGGGGAATAACATGATGGGGTTCATTAATAACTTTGACCTGGGCATACAGCGCTGCCACAGATCCCTCGTTCCCAAGCCACCGCCGACCGCCACCCCCGTTCAATCATCATGTGCTTTCTGGAGGACAAGACCAAAGAGCTCGTACGTAATACAGTGTGGAAGAAAAAAACTGTCCTACTGAATGGCAAAAGAGCGTATTTTGATAATGACTACCCTCAAGAAAAACAGAAGAAGAGAGCTGCGTATGCCCCGATCCGCCTGTTCCTTAAAAATAAAGGAATTGCCTTCCACCCCCCCCCCCCAAAACTATGTGTGTTTTACAATGGGGTCGGTCGTTCCACGGGAACCAGCACCACTTACAACAGCATGGAGGAAGCAAGAGAGGATTTGAAGAAGAGGGGGATCATGAGCACCGAGAAAGAGGAAAACCTTCGACCCACCTCCACCCCTACAACTACCACCGCAGATAACCTGGCGAAGCTGAGGAAAACATCTTGGGTGAAGGTGGGGAAGAAGACACCACATGACCGAGACTCACTGCGAAGGGCAACACAGAGGCTCCAGGAATTCCGCCGCACCGCAACTCCCCCACCACCAACCCCCCCTCCACCAGATGACGACATCACCATAACTCATACCGCTGATTAATCTACGATGGAGAAGTACATGGGAAGTATTTGTGAGATAGATATCTTTGAATTCAGAATGGGACATAAGACCTGAAAAATGTTCACCTCTCTTTGTTTTGTTTTTATTTTATATTTTATTTTCCCCTTTTTACAATACTACCTTTGTTTGGACTGTTGGACACTTGACTTGACTGAATACTAAATACCTGTCTGACAAGTTGTTTTATACTCAGATATTCGATGTTAGTACAGACCTGTTGTCTGGGAGACCAAGCTGGGGCTTGACAGATGTCATATCACTGTACACTAAGTTTCTGTTTTTTAGCAGTTAGTTAGTGTTGGAAGGGCCTCCTGGGACCCAGGAGATTACCTTTCCGCACCTGAGGTATTGCTTTATGAAAGAAACCTCAATGTTGGAAGTCTTTGTTTATATCATTATATGTTCTTATTTCTTAATTCAAAGCTTTATATTAATGTATATAATGATGAGAAGTTAAGGCCGCCTTGGGTTCACAATGACAATAATTGTACATCATAGGATAGCACAGGTTATAATGAGACGATAATTAATGTTAATGTAAATGTTGTCAATGTCAATGTTAACGGGCTACAGAACCCAATTAAGATAAGTAAATTGATAGTTGATAGAGAAAACAAATAAATACAAATCATACAAATACTGGTAGAAACGGATACTATACACGGAAATGGATATTTGTTGAATGACCTTTGGATATATATGTGTGAGAAAGAAAAATAGGTGAGACTATTATTATTATTATATATTATTTTTATTTTTTTACATTATATATTTTTTTATCCCTTGATTTTCTTTTGTGTTGTACTTATTTTTCGCTATTTGTCATTGTTGTTGCTGTAATGTTAGTTAATGCTATTATTGGTACTATTTTCTTGTCACATAATAAGGTCTGATTATATTAATAATGGTAATGAATCAACAGAATATCAATGTGCGAAAAACAGACTTTGTCAAAGCTAATGATCAGTTTGAGAACAAGATTGAAACCATTTTAGCATAGGACCTCAATCTATTTGGACTGGATGACTCGTTGCATACTGAATGTTAACAATAAATTAACAATTATACTGTACTGTGATGCCCGAGAGAACCTGCTTATTCTCAAAAACAGAAAATAATAAAAAAATAAAGTTGAAAGGCCTGGTCAGGACCTTAGCCATGTGGTTAGATCACCCGCCTGCCACTTAAGCCCCCTGAACAGGCGGGATGCAACCTCAGATATGGCAGGGTAAACACCATGAGCTATGGGAGAGAGAGATGAGTGAAGATGATTCTGAAGCTGCATTCAGACTTGAATATATATATTCGCCTTGGTTCGTCCCGTTTGTGTTGCGCCAGGTTGCGCCGCGCCCGTTCGCGCAATTCTCGTCTTTGCATTGACTTTGTATGTAATCGCGCCGCTCTAACCATCCAAGTCTGAACGCACCTAAAGAGCAGCAAATGGATAGTAAATGGAGACTTTGTGAAATGATGAGTATTTTCTATAATGATATTATCCATTCAGATCTCCAGTTAGCTGCAAATGCATACCCAAGGACAGTTATGGCCCTTAAGTGCTTGACTAGGTACTGTACACATCCTGCCAAGGTTCCTTGCACTTGCCACTAGAGAAATACCTTAGTCTTCTATTCATAGCACAGCATTGATTTTTTTTGATGGACAGTCACAGTTGTGACAGTTGCAGTGCGGACTGCAGAAGTGGACAAATTGTTGGTCTGTGCACAAAATTAATGTGGGGGCCACATGCGTACAGTATTGCATCCCAGGACCCCCGGAGGATGACATGATTGTGTTCTTTGTCAATTTAGTGAATCTAAGGATGCAGGATGCAGGCTATTTGCCTGCAAAGGCCCTTTTGCCAACCCCCCCAGGCTGATGGCCTGAAAGTACCCAAGCTTCTCTTGGCATAGAGGGGCGGATCAAACTGGCGCTGGAAACAGACGCCAGCTCCCTATTGGATCACCATGTGCCCGCTTTCTTTCTTTCTGTTTCTATGTTTTTTCTGTGCATCTGCCCATCAGGATGTTTGCACTATCGTCAGTGCCCCACTTCAGGGGAGCTAGACAGTTTTTCTGACCATTTTAAGGTCATCCTCTGGTAAGGTTGCCATTTTTTCTGATCCTAATGCTACAGTTGCTACAGCCTCCCTGCCTTTTGACTCAGCTGTCTAACCTGCTTATGGTCACTCTCTGGGCTGGCTGCCATGACCTGGCTCTAGACTACGCTGAAGGTCACTGTGTGTGTGTGTGTGTGTGTGTGTGTGTGTGTGTGTGTGTGTGTGTGTGTGTGTGTGTGTGTGTGTGTGTGTGTGTGTGTGTGTGTGTGTGTGTGTGTGTGTGTGTGTGTGTGTGTGTGTGTGTGTGTGTGTGTGTGTGTGTGTGTGTGTGTGTGTGTGTGTGTGTGTGTGTGTGTGCTAGAGATGTGGCTGTGTACAGTATGTGAATATTTATAGGAGTGTGGGCCCACTGCTCTGTATGTGTGTCCGTGCAATAGTCAGAAATTAGTAGACAGAGAGGAATAGAGATTGAGAGCAGAAACAAGATAGCCGAGTCACCCGCAGCCTCTTTTGCATAATGTGTATGCACACACATGTGTGTCCTTTTCTCCCTTTGTCATTTAAATAAGGTGCAGTCCAATCCATCCTCTTCCACAGGTTCTGATCCACAGCGCCTGATAGAGGCGCCGCCCTATCGGGCTGTCACCGTGTCACGATTATGACATTTTACGTGACGATTCATTCTTTGTATGCCAACTATGAGATTTCTCGTAGTTTCCCTCTACACCAGCTGTCTGCCAACTACGAGATATCTCATAGATAAAGCTTAAAATATGAAACGGCTTAGCTGGAAATCAACTTTTAACACTGGACCGGTTGCTAGGCAACGCCTTGCATACCTCCAGCACCAGGATACATGCGCGCTCACCACATAGGGTCCCATTAGAAGTAGGATCTTCTTTGGCTGTTATCTCTAAAAAATGCGGCGCTGTCCACGGTGATGATGATCCATCCGATGTTCGGATGTGATTCGTGATTCTTCGCACCCAACAAAGAAAGATTAACATTGTGAGTTATTGCTAACATAAGCCGTTCCTTACAATGGCGTTCTCCGAGGACATTTCCGGGAAACCGGAAATGAAACTACCCTTATAAGGCGAAAAGGCTTTGGCAAGGCTTACCTACCCTTTGCTGCCACCGTGTTTTAGACAAAGTTAATAATTGTCAATCATAATTGCGATTAACGATTGAATTGTGTATCATTAGAACATTATGGCTTTTAGGCTTCGTAAACTAAAGTTGCACAGGACACAGATGATAAATAACATACATAATTAAATAAATCGGCTATTTCCACTAATGTTTTAGTGGTGCAACCACTCCTATAGACAGCTATGTGGGTGGCTGGGTGGGTAGCTGTGTCTGAGCACGGAAATATATAGCGTTTGTTCACCACCAGGTGTCACTGTTGCACAGCCTAACACGAGACAGACACACAGGCCAGGGAGGAGGTCTAGTACAGTACAGTACAGTACAGTACAGTACAGTACAGTACAGTACAGTACAGTACAGTACAGTACAGTACAGCACCACTCACTTCAGACAGGTTTGATTTTTATCTATTATGATATTATGAACATTATTTATGACGATTATGCATCAAATATTATTTGTATGTCATAATTGTGACAGGCCTACCTATTTTACTTCTTGCCCAACCTTGAGATACTGCAGATAGACATGATATCTGGTTGCCATAGCACCAGGTCATTTTCAGCTTTGACCTTAGCATTATGGCAGCTTCAGGGCCTTTCCATATCCAGGGGTGGGGTGGGGACCACCTCGATATACTGTAGAATAGATGCCATGACGAGGCTTCAAAAGCAGTCAACGTTTTTAAAGACTTGTGCATTGAAAGCTATAGAAAAAGATAAAATGAATGAACAGCCACCACAAAAACATCCTTCAGGTACTATTTAAATAACGTGGGCAGAAAACGAACCCTTCTTCAGCGTTATACAATACCAGAATGGAAATGTCTCTTGATAAAAACAAATAATAGTCCATAGGTTAGAGGCACCTTATATAGTTCATGTTGATAGTCTTTTATCTCACTCAGAAACAAAAACAAATCAGGTTCATTGTAAAGCGTAATGTAGAGTTACTACTTGGATCAGTAAACTGCTACATCTGTCTATTGGGATGTCCATAATTATGGTTGATGTTATGATGGTAAAAATCATGACAGAGCTTACTATCATGTTATGAGGAGGCAGCTAATGGGGATCCGTAACAAAATACTGTAAACAATCAAATATCTCAAGAATCGATGCTCAACAGGGAAAACTTGAATCAGAGAGAATAATACCACTTCAGGAGAGACTACCCAAATAAAATACTGGAGCACTCGACTGGTCTTATTTTGCAGGGGTGATGTGACAAAGATGTGAAATAATAGTGTGACCTTTTGTCACATCACAGATTTACAAGTGTAAAGAAGTGGGTGAAATTTGTTTTTGCATAAGCCTTCCATCATTTTGTTATTTTTTCAGAAAGGGAGTATAAAAATGAGGGGTGACAGGTAGAGCATGGAAGAAAACAAGTCAGTTTCAAGTTAAATGTTTCAGTTGACAGGCCAGACTGGTGACAGGTGCATATATGGATTAACGAGATTCCCACTGTCCCAACCTGCTATCTAGCTAAACCATAGCCAAGGGAACGGGCTTGGCAGAATCAGCAGGGAAAGAATACCCTGTTGAGCATGACTCTACTCTGGGAGTCTGTTCCAAAATCTGGTGGTCTTGCCCTTGATACTATGATACTACAATATCTGAGCATGTCATTAATAAGACCTCCTTTAAAGATAGCTGCCCTGAGAGATAAGCCATTTTCCAAGAGAAGCTTTTTGGATACATAAGGACAGACTATGCCTGAAACGTTTGAAAATGAAAAAAGGTCAAATCTCTGCCAGGAGCCAATAATAACACTTCACGTCTTACACTGACCCAGTAACGCCTCTCTCTCTCTCTCTCTCTCTCTCTCTCTCTCTCTCTCTCTCTCTCTCTCCCCTCTTCCCATGCTTTTTGTTCTTGCTTAATGTAAATCGCTCTGGATTAAGAGCGTCTGCTAAATGTCTAAATTGTAAATTGTAAATTGTCTCTCTCTCTCTCTCTCTCTCTCTCTCTCTCTCTCTCTCTCTCTCTCTCTCTCTCTCTCTCTCTCTCTCTCTCTCTCTCAGCAATATCACATGTCACATAGATACATTTGTATAACAAACATCTGACCCACCATAATCAACATGATAACACAAAAAAGCCTACAGCTTGTGTCCATTGTGGTCCCTTGATGAGATGTGTAGAGTTCATGATGTGAGCAAGTCCCTGAGGGAATGCGCAGGTGTACCTGACCGTACAATGCACCTGGTTGTTTTGTTCACAGTCGGCAGGTCAAAAGTCAGATTCCATTAAGCGCGGTAGACGTGGCACCTGCACCTGATCGTGGCCACTGTAGTCAAAGCTTGTGATTCTCATTCCACTGACCAGAAGCATTTCAAGAAGATGCTTGCATAATTAAAAAGAATGGTATGGATGTGAATTTGTAAAATATAAAATTATCATCGTACATCATCATACATCACATTCCATGCTCAGCCACTCAAAGCATCACAAATGTCATTCCAGCCAATCACTTTTGGTGTCTTCACTTTTCTGCCCTCACTTTTATCTTCAATATGTACAGTACTTCTTCAAATCTTCAAACTTGTACAGTACAGTACTTGCTCAGCCAATCAAATCATTGCTATGGGGTGAGCAGCCAATCACAAGCCAATGTTTGTGTTCACACAAACCCAGAAAGCTGGGCATAGGAGGGGCTAGCGCCCCTCAAAAAATAAAGATTAATGGACTACTATCAGAAGGCACTTAAAATAAAAAGAAAGTATCAGAATCAGCTTTATTGTCACATCACAGTTTTACAGGTTAAAAAACCTGCAAAACAGGTTGTGCATAGTTCCCATCGTGTCATTTTTCCAGGAAAAAACAAGAAAGGGAAGAAGAGAGAAGGGGGCTAAGGAGTAGGAAAAGAAAGTTTGAGTGCTTTTACCACAAAAAGTACAGGTAAAGGGTTTTCTTCTGTGTGGGTCTTACTTAGACATTTACAAGCTTTTTCCACAAACAGTACAACCAAAAGGTCTCTTAGCTCATTCACAAGCTATGCTACAAACTGTACAACAAAGACCTGCACACAGCCTCACATTCCCTCCACAAGTTGCAACTAACATACTGTACATATACATACTTCCTTATTATTCCCCCCAGGTTCCCATGACTCATTCAGCTTCTACATCGATGAGTCTTCTCCAGTGGGTCCGGAGCAGCCGGAGACGGTGCAAAATTTTGTCTCTGTTTTTGGCACGGTGGCCAAGAAGCTAATGAGGAAGTGGCTAGCTACACAGACTATGAACTTTGTCAGCCAGCTGGAGGCTGGGGTCCGCTTCTTTGACCTACGTATCTCCACCAAACCACGGGATCCAGACAACGAGCTATTCTTCGCCCACGGGCTCTTCAGTGCCACGGTCGGTACAGAGGATCTGTTTGATGTGTTCAGCATGCATGTAGTAATGTAACATGTGTGGTGACGCTTGCCGTGTGTGTGTGTGTGTGTGTGTGTGTGTGTGTGTGTGTGTGTGTGTGTGTGTGTGTGTGTGTGTGTGTGTGTGTGTGTGTGTGTGTGTGTGTGTGTGTGTGTGTGTGTGTGTGTGTGTGTGTGTGTGTGTGTGTGTGTGTGTGTGTGTGTGTGTGTGTGTGTGTGCGTGTGTGCGTGTGTGCGTGCGTGCGTGCGTGCGTGCGTGCGTGCGCGCGCGCGCGCGCGCGTGCGTGCGTGCGTGCGCGAGTCCATACTATCGGTAAAGAAAGGCCCACAATGGAAACAAGTCCCCATGACCTTTTTGTGTTATCCCTTTAGCCGTAATGTCTGACTGTACGTCGTGCTGTTTACATTTCAGACTAATACGGTATTCAATCAATCACAAAGGGAGGGCTTCCTTGAATTTAAATAAATTACATTTTAATGAAGTATCGTGTCAACTCGTCACCGTATACAGGATCGTGCAAGGGTCTATATTTGGTCCCCTCCTTTTCCCCCTCTAGTCTACACCAATCTCTTCACCCCAGAATAGGGATGCTATGGGATCATGTTGTTAAAAAGAGTGGCACATCTTCAGAAGGTGGAACAAATAGCACACAAGTACAACAGGAACAGGTACTGTACAGGTACAAGCAGAAAAACACTGAAACCTATAGAGTTACCAAAGGCATAGGACTTAATGACTTAATGTTTTATGTTAACATGAGTAGTGCTCGGACCAATGAGAAACCTTAAAAGTAAAATGCAGGTATAACATTTCCCGTTAGTGTTGTGCCCTGCCCATGCATACCATTCCCGGGAACGGATTGTCCAACCGTACCCGGGATCACAATCAATCAAGTCTCAGATACAGATCGCTGCAATGTGAAAGCCATCCGTACTAAAAGGAGGAAGTGAACTATAATCATATTTTATGTATTTTTATAATGACACATTTTTTTACCTGGGTTGTACTTCTGGTAGTTCTACTTGAATGTTGACAAAGAATGATTGATAATCCTCTAGTGTTTGAGTAGCACGAGCCAGAAAAAAAACATAAACAAAAAAAACGTGTGCTGCAGCTAGGACAAACATACCAAGGGTTAGTCAGTGACGTCACTGCTAACATACCAAGGATATGTACGTGATGTCACCGTCATACAGACGAGAGACAACCTTACATTGCGTTTAAGACCATCAGCGCACACTGCTATGGTTGTGTATTGTTATGTTATTATTATAACTCAAGACAACGTCAGGAACACAGCCAAACTTTATTATTTGCTCTAAACTCTGAAAGTGACTCTTCTTCTGTGACATGACATTTTCTGTCTCCCAAAGCCCCATAGTCCACAGCCCCCCTCTGAGGCACATACGTTGAATGAAGTGTACCCGGGTGCGCTGTTGAATCTCAGCCAATATGAATCATGGCCAGCGGGGACCAGGCAACCGTATTCGGGGACGGTTCTAATCAAACGGACTCAGTCTGTCTCAGTGTGAATCCCCTATTAGTCTACTTCCTTCCAGGTGCTTCCGTGTACTGTGTACCGTGCAATACCCGTTGTACCCGTGTCAGAGTACCCGTTCCACCCATCTGTCTGTGTCCCTTTTATGCCCATATATGTAGATTTCTATATCTGTCTCTCTGTGTCCCTTTATTCATATATATGGAGTTCTGTGTCAGGAATGCCCAAATATGGAGTGTTGTGATGTCAGAACAGGCCAGCTCCATATATGGAGCTTGGGCAGGGGCCCTGTCCAGAGCCCGGGCAGAGGCCCTTTGTGGCGGTTCTGGACAACCGTGGGACCGACCGACTCGACACCGGGCACTGCACTCTAATTTAAAGTCGGCGGGGCGAACGGTTCTTGAGTTACATGGATTACAGACATACACACACAGAGACTTGATGCATTTATAGAACGTTTTCATAGATAGATAGATAGATAGATAGATAGATAGATAGATAGATAGATAGATAGATAGATAGATAGATAGATAGATGTGGGGCTTCGAGTTATCCCCGATTTGTACGTAGTTGCACGCCGTGTCACACACCAAAAATAGCAGGTCTCCAAGCTCACAATGCATTGCAGCACGACACGTTGTGGCCTTGTAGATCGTAATTTTGGGTGAACGACATCGGTGTGCAACTGAGTACAACTCAGGCTTTACGGTTAGGGTTTGAAAATAGCCCAAAAAATGGTTAAAGTGGCATTAAAAATGTGCTATGTTGAACTTTTGATGTCCTTGCAAGTATAATACAAGTGTGTGTTTGTGTGTGTGTGTGTGTGTGTGTATGTTTGCATGCGTGTGACGTGCGTGTGTGTGTGCATGCATGTGTTACCAGGTCAAAGAAGGTCTGGATCAGATCAGTAGTTTCCTTTCCTCTCACTCCAGAGAAGTGGTCTTCCTGGACTTCAACCACTTCTATGGTGTCCAGAACATGCACCATGAGAAGCTGGTCACCATGCTAAAGGAGGTGTTTGGAGACAAACTCTGTCCGGTCGTCTTTGCACAGGAAGTATGTCAGCTACCTTAAACGGCTAACTATATAATCCACAGCACATTCTTTGAAAAAATAAAAATATATAGTACTGTTCTTTGCTCAGGAAGTGAAGACTAAAGGCAATTCAGTACTTCAGAACTTTTTACACAGATTTTAAAATATAATATAATAATAATAAGGGTAATAATACAATTGTCAGTGTCTTGAGAGGGACGGTACTCAAAAAATAATTTGGTCTGGTTATCCCTTTTTCCCCCAGTTTGATTTTTTTGGATGACCCTGCCATGTGGAGTGGCGTATATCCCCCTCTAGCTGATTCAAACCCCAAAGCCCTTTTGTTAGGGAGGAGGCTCCTGGTTAAGGAATGGAAAGCCACCTCTGCACCTGTGCTGACACTGTGGTACACCTCTCTTGGCCACTTGGCTGTTTTAGAGCGATTCTCATAAGTTGCTGGATAAGTTCGAAATACAATTTGTAATGGGGACAGTATCATCATTTGCTGGGCGTCTGTTCTCTCTGAGAAGCAATGATTTACTGGATGGGGTGTGGTATAGAGGATAATCTTTTCTCGTAAGTTCTATTTATTCAATCAGTGATGCTGTGGGCTTCTAGGCGTATTTATCTTGTATCTACTTGTATCTAGGTGTTTGTGTTTTGTGTTTTTGTTTTGTTTGCTGTCTGTGTTTCAGAAAAAGAAAAGAAAAATGGCATGTTGACACTGCCACACTTTTCTAATACAATTATAAATCATAAAGAAAGTAGTATTTTACTGTGGGTTTATGTCTGCATCTTAGCCAAATCATCCACTCTAGCTTCTCGGCTTCCCCTTATATCCCCAGGTGACTCTGCAGTATTTATGGGAGAAGGATTACCAGGTGTTGGTGTTCTACCACAACCCCATGGCTCTGGAGGTGCCCTTCCTGTGGCCGGGTCAGATGATGCCTTCTCCCTGGGCCAACACCACTGACCCAGAGAAGCTGGTGCAGTTTCTCCAGACATCCCTCACTGACCGCAGGTCAGCGCCAGCATTTTACTCTGTGGCACACTGTTTTGTCGCATGCAATTATGCAGTATGTTAGCATGCCAAACAGTGTTGGTAAGTAGCGAGTAACACGTTAAAAGTAAACCGTCGCTATATATTACGTTTTGAGTAATAACATTACAGGAATGTGTTCAAGGGTAGTCAGGTCATTGTATCAGATAAAGCACTGCAGTATGATAATAACATTCCTTAAAAAAAACCTGAAGTGCATTCACATGAAATCACATTTGTTTTTCGGTTAATGTTCCCCAAATATCTCCCAGACAAATGGCTAATCTAGAATTTAACTGATGTTTCCAGGAGGTGCTGGCCTAAGGACATTCGTTAGAATAACATTTCTTCATTTTATTTTTCCTTTTGTTTTGTTCTTGCTTTACCTCTTGGGAATACAATTGTAACTGAGATCATGACAAAATATAAATGTTGAATATATCTCCTGCAGGAGGAAGGGGAACTTCTTTGTCTCTCAAGTGGTCCTAACACCCAAAGCCAGCACTGTGATGAAAGGAGTGGCAAGTGGACTGAGAGAAACCATCACAGAGAGGTAATTTAACACTTCGTTGACCCTTCGTGTCTCTAGGTCGTCCTCAGACGAGCCCTCCATCGTCGCCTCCAGTCATCCCGGCTCTCCATACAGCTTGGCCAGTTCGTTGGTACTTTGCGCTCCTGCGTCATTCTTAAGTACATCCACTTATGTTAGTATGGGACGTCCTCGTTACCGATGCCTGTGTGTTGGTTCCCACAGCATCAATTTGCTGGCTGACAGCTGTTGATGTGTGTGTGTGTGTGTGTGTGTGTGTGTGTGTGTGTGTGTGTGTGTGTGTGTGTGTGTGTGTGTGTGTGTGTGCGTGTGCGTGTGCGTGCCTTTTACATGTAACAGAGTATTTCTGCATTGTGATATTGCAACCTTACTTCTTCCACCACTGTTTCTATCCTCCCAGGGCCTTGCCAGGCATGATGCAATGGATCAGAGCCCAGAGGCCCGGCGAGAGTGGCATCAACATCATCACGGCTGACTTTGTGGAGTTGGGAGAGTTCATCAGTGCCGTCATCACCCTCAACTACCACCTGGAGGATGATGATGATACCTGAGAGGAGACGGGGGTGGGCGACTGAGAGCACAGTCCAACCCTGCACCAGAGGCTGGGCCTGTGCTTTCATTCTTACAATCTGGTGTTAATTTCTGGAAGGGGGGAGTAGAGCCTCTCCTCTCTCTTTATTTAGGGCTATTGAGAAAAGACGAGAAAGAATGAGTGATTGAAGGAAAGTTGTGTTGGGGTAGAGAAGGAGGGGCATGATGAAGATAATCAGGAGGATTTGTGTTTCGTCCAGTTTGGGATCAAAAGGGCAATTAAGGTTTTTCAGTGACATTTCTTCCCCCCTTTCCTTGACCTTGCATTGGCTGTAAATAGAACAGCTTCACGATCAGTCAAATGCACTGTTTCTGGGCTTTACTGCTTCGATATAGGGAAGGTTCCTTCGGAGCACATCAGCATACTGATGTAAAATGTACAGGTAGAGGTAGATGTTCTTGTTGGTATTCTAGTGACAGTGATGGTTCTTTCAGCGGTTATTCTGTTTCAGTGGCATCAGCCAGCTCTAAATTAGTGGTCAGTCTGTGTATCTTGTAAACTGCTTACATAAATGCTGGTGTTAGTAGCTACAGTAGACGTTGTTTTGTCTTACTTGGAAAACTTACTTGAACATACATTTTTCTTTAATGCGTCTCTCCATCCCATGTCAGATCACTGCATGGAGGCATGCGGCGAAGGTGTGTGGATGTGGCCTCCTGAAGCTTGAATGCAGAATGTGTTTACAGTAAGATCTATCCCCAATACACAGCTAGGAAATGAGGCAGGGCGGTTTTCCATTGTGTGATATTCATGAGTGATAAGCTAGTTGAAGCAACCTATCCAAGGCAGTCTCTTAAGGGAGTTTCTGCCAATAACAGCCTCGTCTGTAGTCGGCATACGGTCTACACATTGATCACACACGTCTGCACAGTGGGGACCATTGATTCAATTCCCGCTTTCAAAGCCACCACGGAGAGAGAGGTACAAATGCAGAGGCAAGGCTAGATGCAGTAGTCTGTCCACTCCTATAACACTCCATGTGGCACTCCTGCAGATTCTGACAGACCATGAAAAACACATCAGTGTTGTACAGAAAACACTGTTCAATATACAGTATCTATGTAACATGTATGTAGTTGCGGAATATATCATGATACTGGGGGTACAACAATGTGCCCACCAGCCACATTTTCTCAAATTAATGCCGTGACCTCTGTTAGTGTGTTTGTAATTAATGTACCATTATTAATATACATAAATTATCACGACGAGGCATTATGAGATCTATTATGGTCTTATGTTTTTCACAATATCAGGTGATAAAGGCAAGCCTATTGCTGCTGTTAGATGTGAAAAGTTAGTTTATAGACAAACAAAAAAACAACTATAACCTAGTGGGTTTGGACATGAACAGAATAGGCTGTGCAGGACATGAGATGAAAATGCTGGTCCAGACTCTAGTCATATTCTTATCTCTGTATTACCCCTTAAATCCCTTTTTCTCTCCTACTGCAATATAGTCTGGGCCATTGCCTAGAAGACAAACCTCAAACACCTTTAAACATTACATAAACAATTTACTATGTAGAATATGGTCATTTTCTGAACTTGTCAGTTCTGGTACCTTACTCGCAAATCTTGAAATTATTCTATGATGTCAATGCATTCCAATTATTATTATTTATTTATTTAGCTTATTTCTCATTATAACTTGTTTATTTTATTTTAACAGCTTAAAAGGGGCTTAGAATGCATCTTCTCTAACAGATTAATGAGTAACTAATTTGCAACTGAATGATTGTTGTCATATATTTGATTATTTTATCCTTGTTTTTATTCACTGTAAAGTTTATCCTTATTTAGTTTACAATTTTCCATATGACACATATGATTCGTTCCCCAAAATGTTAGGGGAGTTCTCATACAAGCTCCTTTGGGTATCTTAACTCTCCTGCACATTCCAGTCACTCTTCGTAGTTCCTTTTTAATTGTAAACATGTGTGCAAATAACAAACAAAGAAACACTACTACTGTAGTTGTCACTCAAACACATACAATAAGTGTTTGGATCTCAATGTCAATGTCTGGCTTGTCGGATGTTTCATGTTTGAATCCAGTATATTGTCTGATTTATGTTGTCTTGTTTCACATAATTCATGTAGTATAACATGATGCTGTACGGTGATTATTTATAAAATGTATTTATTTTTGATTGTTTTGTAATTGTTTTCCAACAGACATGATTTATACAAAATACAAACGTTAAGATGCACAGGGCAATCAATTTGAACTGACATTTTGCGAGAGAAGGGAGAAAAGAAAACCAATATTATTTGTTTTTCTCTTTTTTTTTTTACACGTTATACAGTAATAACATATTTACAAACACCTATACTTTATGAATAGCAAGGAATCTGCAGAGAATGTATACAGTGAGGAAAGTTTTGTCTAGTTTATTCTTTCTACTTTCAACTAAATGTGTGATTGTATGTGGCTTGAGTAAATGTGACATTTGTGATCGTTACATCTCATTGAGTGAGCAACTATTGAAATGATTTAATGAAACATCCAACTAATACCCACTATTTCAGTGTTGATTCTTCTGTTATTCTATTTCATTTCATATTTTGAAAAGCTTGTACATACTGTAATTGCTAATAGGTTGCTGTTGATTTTATTGTAATTGTAAATATTCTGAGTCATTGACAAGAATTGTGTCTTAAGTGTTACTGCTAGTACATTTAGTTTTTCATTTTTATTTGGTATTTCAGTAAGCTTGTGCATGAACCTTGAAATGAATAGGTGTACTTTGTGCCATGCATCCAAAGGTATACATCTCTAAGCTTAAATTATTTTCATAAAATGTCAAGAGGAATTGTCCTTTGTTTTACCATTTAATACATTCCCCAGAAATTCTCCCAGAAAGTTATCCTGTAAAGATTAAGAATGAAAAGATTTTGGGTTTGTATAATGGAGTCATAAATTCAGTGTCTTCCCCCATCCGAAATGATTTTGTTACCTTTCATGGATTCACATTTCTGGTGTGGAAAAAAAGTAATTTGTTGTTGTAAGACTCAAACCTTTGTATGTTCTACTGAAATTGACTGTTCTAAGTGGGAAATGACCAATCTAATAAAGCTTCTATGCCTATAATGGTTTTGCTTCCTTGCTAGCTTGATTGAAATATTTAAAGCTACAATCCAAGTTTTATGTCCACTCCCAGCAGAGGGGGGGTATATCAGAATATAGAGCTTTAACTTAAGACGTTATGTTTTAACTAAGAGCAGTCCAAAGTTAGTTAATTTGAAGGGACAGTCTTCTGAGTCTTGATCAGTTCTCCTCAACATCACCCTGTATGTTCAGGCACAAAATCAGAACTAGCAAGTCAGGAGTGATAAACAAATCACATGGATTTCAAATTACTGTGTGATAGTAGCGCCACCTGGTGTAGAGAATCTTATTTTTCCAAATTCAGACTAGTACACTGAGGGTGAATATTTGATGTTACCGTCTAGGGTAAGATGCTGTATTACTAATATCAGGAGGTACTTGGCTCTCTTCTACTGTCCTACAATTTGCTTGGTTGGCAGAACAAGCTTCAATCTACTTCACACATTGCAACAGTAATGGGCGACCGTTCCAGATTGGTTCCAGCTATTTTGCTGAAGAGAAAAAGGAGAGAACCAAGTACAGAGCCTATACCGTGCATGCCCAGTCAACCAAATATTAGTTTACTAAGCCTAGGGTTTACTGTAAGTAAAACTGTAAGTAAAATCCATGGGTTTATGCAGTTTCATGGGTTATGAAACTGGTGAGTTGTTCAGTAACCATACATTTCAAACAATCTTTTCCATAAATCCCAGTTTGCTTATTGTAGACTTGAGTTAAATATCACAAAATTGTATGTAAAATGGTGCATTTATATATATATAGCACTTTACAGAGATTGTGCATTACATTCACCCATTCACACACACATGGCAGCGGAAACCATGCAAGGCACCAACTAGCACATCGGGAGCAATTAGGGGTTCAGTGTCTTGCTCAAGGATACTTCGACACTAACTCTGGGGGAGCCTGGGTTCGAACTGGCAACCTTACGGTTCCCATCCAGCCACTCTACCCCTGAGCCACCGCCACCATACGTCCAACATTTGTACTAGGGGCCTCTTGATACATAATCAAATGCTTTAGGTCGGACCTATATCCCCATTTTAAATGTCCTTAAATTATTACAAACTATATATTTTTCATGAAGTCAATTTTGATTATTGAGTAGGTTTCAATCTAGACTAGGGCTAAATCCCAGGATTAGCACACTGGATTTAAGGAGGTACCCAGAGTTCAACTGGGGACCTATTGATTTGCAGTCCAATGCTCTACCACTAAACTATACCCCCTCTGGAAAAGACCATTTGGACCGGACGAGACGACATTGAATGGTTTTTATTACATTCGACGACATCTGGCTTTTTATTTTTCTTAAAGGACAATATAGTGTAGCATTGTTTGATACACTTGATACACAGTATTGGAAGGCAGTTGGCAGTAGTTCAGGAGGTAGAGCAACCAGAAGGTCCCCGGTTTGATCCCCACTTTTCTTCCATTTGTGTTGAAGTGTCCTTAAACAGGACCCTCAAAGTGCAAGTGAATTTTGCTTGCCCAAAGGACTTTAATACCGGTGGTTCTCTCTAAGATGTTTGTTTATGCAGATGAATGCAACAGTTGAAGAAATAGCTAATCTTAGCGATAGTAGGCCTACCATTACTAAGATACCTTTGAGCTGACTCGGGACTTTAAGACTACAGTATATAGCTACAGCAGCTGTCTGTCACACAATCAGGCAGGTCAATACTCGTGCAGTAACAGCAGTATCGGCTATAGGCATGCGGCGTGGATAATGATTGCATATCCTGAGCATTGACACAGTAAAATTAGATTGCATAATCATTTCTCGTTTGTTAATGTCATGGGTCAAGCAGCACATAGACAGGCCTTTGGAGGGAGTTATTGCAAAGGAAAGTCAATAATATGTCTTAGCTGTCTGGTCTATATCCAACATACATATTTGTTTTTTAAGTGCATGCACCCTGACACACTGACACATTTGCACACTTCATCTGCTGCACACACATACACACATGTCTCTAGTCCAGTTTCAGAGAAGAAAAACAAAACTTCCCGAAAGCAATCAATATCTGTGATAGATTGGAACTGACGTAGGCTATACGCAAATAAAAAGCCTGCACCAAGCATACTGAGAGCCATAACTGCTCATTTCTCACAATGAAGGTAAAGATTCACTCTCTGATTTCAACACGTTTTTTATTTTTGGTAATAATTTACACTGATATTGTTGTTCAATGCTTATGTGTTAATAAGAAGGGTTAATAATATCATTGTTAACATATTTATTGTTAGATTAGAAAACATTTGAGCTTTTACAAAACGTGCAAAATGGATATGCGTAATGCCAGCTTCTGGAACCCCTCAGAGCCTATCATGCACTTGTTGACAGTTCTATTTACACTTGGTCTAAAGTGGGAACAATGCCTTATTAAGGTTTATCAATCCTTTATTATGCATACAATAACAGTTAATTATGCCTTTTTCATCTACTTAACGCTTATGTATGGCCGCCGACCCCCATTTGAAAATGATTTGTGCCATGGACCTCCCAGAAGAGAAGAAATTCTCTTCAAATCAAAAATTTCCCAAAATGAAAACTAACTCTCCTCTCCTATCTAAGTTTCTACCAGTATATCTAAAAGGGCTGAATTGGCTGCTCCTCCTGATGATGACACCCACAGGGTAAGGATGTTTCTGTTTTTAATACATTTAACAAGCACACAAAAAAAGTATTTAACTGTATTCCTTTATGTCTAAGGTTTTGTATTGACTGCCAATGGGCGACTTGGGGAGGATGGTCTGAGTGTAATCCGTGCGCCAGATCACAGGTTAAGATCACTAAATTGTTCATTAAATAATTAATTAAATTGGTACCTTCTGAAGTTCTTACTGTCGTTTTGGTCTTGCAATGAAATAAAAGATGTGCACTAGTGCTGATGATCTGTTATATACTTTAAATTGCTTGTGTCTGCAGGGCAATTCTATAATAACTATAATAATAATGTGTAAAATTATACTGTTGAAGCCAGTGCGTTTTGTTTTGTTTTAGATGCATTGTTGCTTGTGTGTAACACATTGCAGACTAGAAGCCGTGTCATGGAGGTCTATGCTCAGTTTAGGGGCCTCCGCTGCACCCATGGGTGGGTGCAGAGCAGACTGTGTGAAACCACACAAGACTGCCCTCTAGAGCAAGGATGTGGAGAAAGGTTCACTTGCAGATCAGGTCAGAAATCAAGAATGCATAGCTAGTTTTCTCATTTCTACCATGTAATAACACCTGAATATCTTTGGTCTCCATCTCTGTTGTAGTGACTAATGACTCTCTCTAATGACTAATGACTCTCTCTCTCTCTCTCTCTCTCTCTCTCTCTCTCTCTCTCTCTCTCTCTCTCTCTCACTTCAATTCAATTCAATTCAATTCAATTCAATTCAATTCAAAGGAGCTTTATTGGCATGAGAAAACGTACGTAAACGTACATTGCCAAAGCAGAAGTGGAACAAGACAATCAAAATAGAACAATGTATTTACAAATAAATATTGGATATAAATAGGAATTAAATAAAGGTGTAGACAGAGCTGTGTTATATTAGCACGTTGGGTAATACTATCTTGTCAAACTATAAAAAGCTCTCTCTCTCTCTCTCTCTCTCTCTCTCTCTCTCTCTCTCTGTGACATAATGACCTACAGGGATGTGTATTGATACGTCTCTGGTCTGTAACGGTGATCAAGACTGTGAGGAAGACAATCTGGATGAACATAACTGCAGTCAAGATACACAACAATATAAATGTGGAAATGGAAAATTAGGCCTTCCACCCAACATTGAACTCACAGGAAAGGGGTAGGTTCTCACGTATACAGTATAATATCAATCAATCATCAACCAATCACAATGCATGACACTGTGGTACCTGTTTATCTGTGGTAAATGCAAGCTCAGGTCTTCTCCCTATAACAACACATGCACTCATGCACACACTCTGCTTCATCTCTCTCTCTCTCAGCTAAGGTGTCCTTGAAAGGGAAAACATTTAAGACTCCCGCTATAGACCATTTACTGTACACTCACATTTGACACCTGGGATGAAGTTGTTTGTCTGTTTTGTCTAGGTATGACATTGTCTCAGGGAAGGCAATGCAGGTCGTAATTAACACTAAGAGTTTCGGTGGGCAATGTCGCATCACCTCCAACAACTACAGACTGCCCCTGAGTACTATCAACGTTAACTTCATGGTTGGTTTCCTTGAAACACTTGTAGGATTGCTGATTCTGGAGATAGATGTTTTTATTTTATTGTTATCCTCATAGGATAGAGCAGTAGAACAGTAGTCTAAAGACAAAGCAGGAGTAACAGTAGTCTAAAGACAAAGCAGGAGTAGGAAAATAATTTAATGTCCAACCCAACACAGAATGCCATCAATTAAGGAACCAGAACAACAAATAGATAGCCAAGAGCAGCAAGCCTGGATTAATTTGTTAGGGATTTGAGATCAATATGTATTACCACAAAGACAGGCTTTGGAACTGCTGAAAATGACAAAAAGGGGTAATTATGCACCATTGTTTGAATCTATCAATATTGGTATGGTATGGGTTTGTGAATTGCCGTTGAGTTGGCTGTTTCAAACCAGCAAGGGCCAAGCATCCCCTTATCATGACGGTTGGCAGGGCTTGATTTCTATAAGACTAAAACTGAAAAACAGAGGGAACCCCATGCATCTATATTCTGGGGGGAACATTGGCCCAAAAATAGCAGATACACAAGATGAGCTTGTAGATCTGCTATTTTTTGGCAAAGAGATTTGGTGTACTGAAATTTTGCCTGTACTTATTTGTACCACGAATAGCAAAGAATAGCTGACCTACAAGCTTATTGTTAACTTGAGGATTTTACCGTGTAGGGAAGCATAACATGGCCTACCATTTTTTACAAAACATTGTATACCTTTTGCGTAATCTGTTCAACTCAGGTTGAAGTTAAGAATGGCTTCAGTGAGGATTCCTACGAAAGCAAATGGCATTATGCTAAGGACATTGAATACAGAGAGAAAGTGACAGGCACCACGGAAGGATTCAAAAACTATGACTACCATGAGAAGTTGGACACGACTAAGGTATGCACGATGTATCAAAATGCAGTAACCTACTAAACAATTTACTAATTCGATTAATTGAATAAAACCAATGCATTTTCTATTGTTGACCATAATTGTCATTGTCTGTGCAGGAAACAAAGCTGTTGGTTTTAGAGAATGATGTAGAGGTCGCCCAATTCCAAAATACTGATCCCAAGTACCTCCCAATATCGGAGGCGTTCTGGAAGATGCTGGCCAAGCTGCCAAATGTGTATGACTACGTTGCCTACCGGGAGGTCCTGAAGAGGTTTGGAACACACTACCTGTCTGAAGGCAGCCTCGGAGGCTCCTTCAGGGCCATGCTCGGCATTGATAAGGAGAATTATACACACAGTGGTGAGAAATGATCATTTATCAATTAACATTATCAGGCAGCTTCTTGGGAAGTGTATTGTTGGGTATTTCTGGCAGCAGTGACAAATCTGTTAACTTTCTTTGTTGGCCCTTGTTTTTCAGTTGAGACAAAGGAAGACTTTAAGGAATGTACAACAACGGTTACATGGTTTTTGTTCTTCCCCAGCAAAAGTCACAAATGTACTGAGGGTCATACTGAGTCAACTGTTCAACCACAAAGTAAAGAGACAATCATTGATCATAATGTATCTGACTATGTATAATTAATTTGTACCATAGAAACAAGAACTCATGAAACAATTTGCTAGTTTGGGATAGGGATAACATCTACAAGCCTAAAGTGGAAGTGAAGGGAGGGAGAGGTTCACACATCACAGCCTTACAGGCCATGACCCTCGCTGATGATACCAGCAAGACTTGGCAACTGTACTCAGACTGGGCTGCGTCTATTCAGGACTTTCCACAGGTTATAAAGCATAAGGTGAGAGGAGAACAAAATGAGCTGATGCCAATGATTGGAGAAGACAAATATAATGATATTTGATCTCACTTTGGTGCCAGGGTTATTAATTAGTTAACTAAAACTAACAAAATAACTAAAACTAGAATTGTGTGTGTGTGTGTGTGTGTGTGTGTGTGTGTGCGTGCGTGCGTGCATGCGTGCGTGCGTGCGTGCGTGCGTGCGGGGTGTTAGTTAAAAGGCCACTTCACCCCTTTTGCATCCAGATATTATTTTAATGATGTTTAGGACACAAGAAACATTTTAGTCATGTTTATGAACAAAAAATTGTCATGAAAATGTGATCTGTCCTGGACTACAAGTCACACCTTGACCTTTACGTAGCCTCCCTCCTCTCCACAGGGAGGGGTAGTCACCGGTAGTGAACCAAAGCATTATAGTCATTGTAGGAATTCGGTAATCCAGTCAAACCCTTGTCAAACATTCATTATTTTTCTGGCCATAGGGTGCAAATCTACTACACTATTAACATTGACTGACTGCAAAAGACAACTAACTGAAACTGTATAATGTGTTTGCAAAACTAACTAAAATCCTAGAGAATTTTTATTTAGTTTTAGTCTTTGACAACATATGTTAAAAATGATCAAAAATAGTCAATCTATACTGAACTTGTAGATGCTGCCCCGCCCCTGACTAATCCATACAACAAAAAAAACTAAAACTAACTCTGAAACAAATAAATAGTAAACACAAATGTTGAATTGAAAACACAAAGCCAAAACAAAATCACGAAAAAATGCAAATAAGTATAATAACCTTTCTTCGGTGTTGCTGCTGCTGTGCTGTAGCTACGGCCGCTGTTTGAGTTGGTGAAGGACGTGCAGTGTGCTGAGGTGAAGAAGTATTACCTGCGCAGGGCCGTGGAGCAGTACCAGGCTGAGTACGACTCCTGCCACTGTCTGCCCTGCAAGAACAACGGCCTGGCTGTCATGGACATAGATGTGTGTAAATGTGTCTGTAAGAAAGGCAGGACAGGTGTTGACTGTGCGCAGGGGACTGACCTGCAGGGTCAGCACGGTGGGTATTCGTCTGTTCTTTCTTGATGGAACTGTCAACTGAAGCTATTTTCTTTGCAATTTGTTAAATATGTAAGGCTTGGCAGATCAATTCTCACATCGCCCAGCACCTCCACTGTAGTGTGATGTAAGATAATTTGAAATCTTTGGACAGTTAATACTCATATACTCATGTACTCCATAAAACATCCTTGTGAGTACTAAAGATGCATAACTGTAGACTAGTCAGAGAGGAACTGATGATGCAACTATCAGCTGTTTAACACCCTGTCAAAGCATCTCCAATAGGGGTAAATGGAGGTATTATCCATCTTGTCAGAGACTTCCTCTCTGACCGTCCTCAACAGGTCCGTGTTAATGATACGCTGTCCGACATCACTGTGCTTAAAATTAACACCGGTGCTCCGCAGGGGACTATCTTATCCCCCTTACTTTTCTCCTTATATACAAATTAATTCCAGTTAGACCAGGATATGTTTCATTTGTTGCGGATGATATGGCCCTGGTTGCCTTACTGAAGAAGGGGGACACAGCGGGGGAGGAAGCATGAAATGAAATGAAATGAAATGAAATGAAATGAAATCTATATTTACCCAGGGTATCTGGGCTAAGCTCAAGAACTTGTTTCCAGCCAGGCCCTGCTCATAGAACACATTTCATCGTAGTGGTTGATGCCTTGTTCAAGGGCATTTCAGCGGTGGTAATTTTAACGTGTCGGACGGCTGGTTCGAACTGGGAACCTTCCGGTATCTAGACCGCGCCGCTATCCGTTCGGCCACCGCTGCCGCTATACAGAGTACATGTGTCATCTCTTCAGAACTGGTGCGATAAAACCTCCTTAGGGATCAATGTGACAAAAACAAAATAACTTGTCATTCATGAAAAGGAACGTGTGCAGTCCATTACAATTAGTGGACAAATAGTGGAGGTAGTAGACAATTTTAAATACTTAGGCACATATATTGACAGCAAACTCTACTCACTTTTATTGTGTGTCCTTAATATTCTTCCTCCCTGTACCTGTTTTTGCTCACACAGGCGTGATCGATGGTAGCTGGGCCTGTTGGTCGAGCTGGACCGCTTGTTCTGGGGGTCGCAAGTCACGAACACGATCCTGCTCTAATCCAGCTCCCCAGAATGGAGGGCAACACTGTATCGGAGAACCCAGAGAGACATCTAACTGTGAAGATCAAGAGCATTTACAGTATTTAAAGTGAGAGTAAACTGTATGATTTACTTTGATTAACCACTTAAACCATACATGACTGTATATTACTGTATATTTGACTGGAGTCCCCCAGAGGTCTATACTCGTCCCCCTCATTTTTCTCCTCTAGACATACATCTTAACCGAAAACAGCCAATCTACAAGATCACACCGCAATGTGTTGCAATCAGTGTTGATTTCATCAACTAATACAACAAATGTTGACGAAAACTAAATGGAAACTAAATAAAAACCAATAGACTAAAACTAAGACTAAACATATTGACAATTTGTCAACAAATAAAAACTAGACTGAAATGTTAGGAAGGGACTAGTGGACAAGAGATCCAGTATGTCATTTTACACTTGGTTGCATGCTGAAAATAGCAGATCTGCTATTTTCAGCAAGTGTAAAATCAATTACGACAGCTTATTCCCGCCAAAATACATTTTAGTCAACTAAATCAACTAGTCGACTATTAAATCTTATGATATTTAGTCGACTAAAACTAGACTAACACTGAAACATTCCAGGTGACTAAAATGTGACTAAAACTAAATGAAAATTATTGAAGAGACTGTGACTAAAACTAAAATCAAAATTTTCTGTCAAAATCAACATTGGTTGCAATGCATTGTGAGCTTATAGATCTGTTATTTTCACCAATGTCGCATGTGATTAAACTGTTATTCATATGTATTTGGCTATGTATTGCAACCAAATACTGAGAGTTTTTTTCCACTTTTTTATCTGTCTGTTTTGTGATGCGTGCAGGATAATGGAGCCTCAGTGCTTTGACCTGTCTTTCGGAAAAGAAAGTTGCGGAGCGCCACCTACTCTCATCAATGGCTATATTCTGGTACGGTTTCTTTTGGTCCTGCACTTAAAGACGGAGTCTTTTGTACTTTATCTGTTTTGTTACTTTTGTATGTGTCTATGGAGTTAACATTACTTATAATAGACCTCAGGTGTGATTATAATATTCAAAAAATGTCTTCCCTGTGTATTTTTGGTTTCTCCCTTGAAAGCTGAACGCTTTTGAGTCAAAAGGCCCAACCGAAATACACCACTTCAGTGACATTATAACCCTAACCCCTCCCCCATTATCATACAACAACAGTTGTGGGCGAGGCTTAAGTTCAGGTGGGTGAAAACCAGGTATGGGTGGGTGAAAACTAGTATGGGTGGGGGTGAAAACCAGCTAAAGGTAAAAACCAGGTATACTTAATGAACTGGTACGTGGGCACATAAAAACATAATTTTATCACTTTCTGTACACTTTCTTTTTTTTAAATCTTCATCCATGGTCCAGGGGGGGGGGGAGCACAGCACTCCATCTTTAACCATAAGTGAAACCTATATGGTGTTTGTGTCTATCTCAGGATCCTAAGGATGTGTACCTGTTGGGCAATAGAGTTGAATACACTTGCAATGATCAGTACCACCTGACTGGCACCAGCATCTTAGAGTGCACAGCTGACCAAACATGGTCTGGGAGACCGGGGATTTGCACAAGTAGGTGCAGAATTCAGCTACAGAATTAAATAGCTATTTAATAATTTAACAAAGAGCATTAATGAAGACACGAATGGGCTTGCATAATTAAACTGATGCTTCATTTCCCCCAGTGTCAAAGTGCAGGATTGGGTCCATCAATGATGGTATCGCGGTCACTCCACAGATGTCGAGCTATGACATAGGGATGAGGATCACCCTGTCTTGCCCAGAAGGCAGACACATTCGAGGGGAGAGGGAGATGATCTGTGACCCCAGCCTGAACTTTTCGCCGGATCCAGCAAATACTGAATGTAGCGGTAGAGGTACACATATCCTTCCCTTGTCTGTTCACCATCACAAGAGGGAAAGACTACAACATCAGACTTCTGATTATAATGCCTAATTCATAATTTAGCTGTCATATTGGATAGCAATAGTGTAATTTGATTATTGTGTATTCATATGTATTTTGACTGTAAGGATGTACTGTGCTGTAACACATTAATGAGACAAAATAAATTGATTACAAAGGATTATAACCTTATAACCATTTCTCTCTCTTCCTTAGTCATTGAACAAGATCAACAACACAGCACAACTACATTGCAATGTAAAGCATGGGAGAAATCCGTCAGGGGCAAATGTATTTGTAAGTTGCCTTATGAGTGTAGGTATGTTTATTGAACAGGTTACTTATCAATCTATATTATTTGTTTCTTGATGATGATGATGATGATGATGATGATGATGATGATGATGATGATGATAGGTCATCCTTGGAGCTGTGTGCCAGGAATGCTGAGAGAGGAACTACAGCTGTACTGAGTGTGTGCAAGATGCATGCCCTGCAGTGTATTGGCAAGGCCTACCTGGTTGCAGAGAACAGCGCCTGTCAGTGGCGAGAGCGTGCCAATGCACCGTGCACCAGTTGTTCCCTGTGGGAGACCTGTGATGGTATGATGAACACCAGAGGTTAGATGAAGTGCTTAGGCCATTTTAGAGCATAACAGAAAATAATAAAATGAGCCAGAGCAATGGCAGGATAAAGAAGACAGAGCACCTAACTCAGACTTCAGCAACATGGCCATACAAAGTATATTATTTAGCCAAAATACTACACAAACACAATGCATGACAATGCAACGAAGGAAATGTAACACAGCACAAGGCAACGCTAGATAAAATAACTCTTCATAAACTGCAGAATCTGAATAGTCTTTAGGCTATTAACTCCGATGTAAGTAGGCCTACCATAATGTTTTCCCATAAAAATATAAAAGGATGAAGAAGAGGGGGGGGCATACGTCCACAGATATCACCATACAGTTTTTAGTGTATGAACATTCTCATCTCTCATCTCTCCATCCCACCCTTACAGATCAAACCGGCCTCTGCCGCTGTAAGGACACTGCTGAATGCTCTTCGTCCCCTGGGTTGAGTGTGTGCGTCCGTGTCGGGAATGACGCGACCGCAGGCAACCAGACCATGAGCGAGTGTGAAGCAGGGCTGCGGAGATGCAAGGGAGAACAGGTGTCCGTTGTGAGCATCCTGTCCTGTGAAGAATGTTTCACTGTTGTTGACCACCCTACTAACTGTGGCATATAATAAATGGGTTGCCTATGTAAAAAGCATGTACAGTCAAAGCCTTAATTGTCATATGAAACAGAATCAAACTGTATCAAAACTCTGCAGTGTTGTGTCAATTTTCTTTGTCTGTCTTTGACTGTCTTTTTGAATGGAATTATTCAGAGGTGTGCCATAAAAAACATTACTTTCACTGGTTGTACTGTGCTGCATAAGTTTAAAGGTTCACTTTATTATTTTGTAATTTGTCATAAGCTGTTAATAAGGTTATGCACTGTAAGGTAGTGGAAGATATAGGCCTATACTGTACCTTATGTATGTCAGCAATGTAGGTAGCCCATGAAGGTACTGTAAGTGGGATATGTATAGATCAGTATGCACAATAATGAGTACCACAGACGAAAAACAGTCTAAGTCCAAATTTCAGACTGACCCCTCCATGAAAAGGCCTCGTTGTCCTGAACCCTTATCTATCATTTATATATTATGGATCAATAGTGTGGACTTAGACTGTTATTCGTCTGTGGTACTCTGGGGAATGGTCAGGTTCGGGAGTTGAAAAAGGTATTTTTATTTATTTATTTGTAAATGTAAATGTCCCATCCCATGTGATGAAGTTAGAAAGAATAAGAGGGTCTATTTCAGTGCATGCCCTTCACCTAGCTTGCAAACTAGACATGGCACCGTCTGCCAACAACACTCCCCGCTGACATTCTATTCCTGCCTCGTGTGCAGATACATGTGAGCGTGTGTATTTAGCCCGTCTGTGAGTATGTGTGTTACGCATTCACTCCTTCATTGCATTGCTTTTTACACAACAGCAGATTTAATTATCCAAAAGGTGTGAATATTATATTTGATATTGGCATTCAGGCTCTGTTACATACTTCACATCACTTTCAGCTTAATATCACAATTAGAAATGATCCATTTACTGTAGTATACGAGCAGTGAGTTATATTCAGGGCTAATATAGCTACGTAACCAAGACAACAAACAACAAACAAAAAATGGAAAAGAGGCTTTACAAAAAGACAACTGAAACGGTATGCAGTGTGTGTTTACGAAACTACAGTAACTAAAACAAATAATAAATAATAATATCCTAATAAAAAGGTGACAACCTTGGGGCAAAGAAACACATAACCTGCACTGATCTCATGTGTTTGCAATATTGGCATAGGGTGAGCTTAAATAAGCTGCCAAATTGGTCAGCTACTTGAATACAGTAACCAACATAGTGTGACCCACTTGAACATCTGCCTGAACTAACAGGCAAGCAACACATCATTTTCCCATGACATGAATAATTTCTTTGTGACTTACAGCAGGAGGCCCACCTATCTACCTACCAACCTAACTACCAACCTATCTACATAGGCTACCTACCTACCTACCTACCTACCTACCTACCTACCTACCTACCTACCTACCTACCTACCTACCTAGCTTTAGGTCCTAGCTACATGTACCTACTACAGACCACTTCTTACTTATTAACAAATATATATTTCAGGTAGACATAATATCATAATGTATTCTCTAATTGCAAACAACGGTGGACTTTGTTTTTTAACATTCAGTCATGCAAATGTTGTAATTTGATTTTACAAATTGTAATTTCAGTTCAGGAGATCCTCTGTTCAACTTCATACCATATAGGCTATATGTACATACATTCTACTCCTACTGTACACATTTGATAGTTGATAGAAACCTGTGTTGTGGAAAGCTTTGCAGCTTTGTTTGGACATACTTAACTGACAGGAATGCAGGCCTGCAGCTTAGGGAGATAACCAGCAATACTCTCTGGGGACCTCTCTCGCACGCACGCACGCACGCACGCACGCACCCCACGCGCGGTCGCGCACATGTATGCAGGCATGAGACAGACAGACAGACAGACAGGCAGGCAGGCAGGCAGGCAGGCAGGCAGGCATGCAGGCAGGCAGGCAGGCAGACAGACAGACAGACAGACAGACAGACAGACAGACAGACGCAGTGCACTTTTTCCACTTCTCTCTGCATCCCTGTCAGAGAGAAATGTTGCCTTAGCAAGGGGACAATGCACAGCTTAAATTGACAATGATGACGTTAATCATCAAGAGCAGCAAGCAGTGTTATAACAAAAAGTATTTATTTTGTTGTGTTTTTCGAGGGGGGACAGCAGGTGTTTAAAAGCTTGGTAGTTTCCAGACATATTTGAGATGATAACTTATGGTATTATTTGTTACATATTGAAACCAGTTACCTTCTGTGGATCTAATCAGTTCAGCAATGCATTCTACTTCTACTTCTACATTCCTGTACAGAACAGTTTTCTTTCTTTTTTTAAACTTGCCTTTATGAACCTTTGTCTCCATCTAGTGGATAAAGTGGTGGATTACCTGCAGTTTAAATGCATATTATCAATGATTAAAATAACAAAAGAAAAAAAAATCTTCAGAAAAGAGACTGGCCATACTTTTCAATAACAAAAGTATTTTATTAACAATGTAAAATGACTTATAGCTTTTATCAGCTTTGACTACAATATCTTCACCATGCCCTAAACATTAATCACAATCAGTAATAAGCAAGACCCATGCTGCCTACCGTCTGTCAGCACTGATTGCACCAGACAAAGGGAGGCTCTCCCTGCTTATATGGCAACTGAACAGATTCTTTGCCAACTAACCCAAAATCTGAAAGTAATTCATATAGCGCATTGCGTAAAGAGTATGTGTATATACAAGTTCTAACATCTCCATTTATAGATAGATATTGTGTGCAAAGAAGTTTATTTTTTATTTTTTTTGAGTATTGTATCGTATATTCCTCTTTGAAGCAGGAAAGTAAAAGTTGGGTACAGGTATTTGGTTCATGGAAGACTAAATTAATTTAAGTACATTAAGAAGAGAAACGGCAAGAAACGGAAAACATAGACATTAATACACAACAAACGTATTCTGCACAGTTCTGCCAACTCGTGTGGACAGACAAAGTTGTAACTCTGTCATTGCAAGTGCCACCCATAGTATTTGGATGGGGTCTATTAATAAGTTATTACACTTTTTCTGACACAAACAAACAATTATCTTTGCCTTGTTTTACATGAATCCTCAACTCATTCACTCAGCAATCATGTTTTGTGGAAGTAATCGAACATTGACAGTATTTCAAATGACCTCTCATTCCCGCTTTACATTGGACAAGCAAGGTATCTGACTTCATTTACCAAAAAAGGGAAAAAATCTGTTGCAAAATATTTTAAAATATATGTCCGTGACTATTTTTTTTTCATTACATTGCAATTACAATTCTTCTTTGTATTACAAAATAAAATTATAAAATGGGCAGCTTTAAAAAAAAAAAAAAAAAAAAAAAAAGAGAGAGAGAGAGAGAGAGAGAGAATTTCTTTGAAAATGGCAGTAATCGATTGGTGGGAGACACAAGTGGTGAAGAACAGTGGGTAATGGTGTGTTGGTTTCCGCCTCCCACCGAAGGAAGGCGGGGCCCCTTAGCTGGTTACCAGGCAACAGAGCCCAAAGAACCGCCTCTTCCTCTGTCGGACCAGCGGGTAGGGGGTCAGGTTCAGTAAGCTGCTGTCATCTGGACAGGAGCACAGACAGGGTAGCCAAATCAGCCATTCCTGTTGCTTAACTACAGACACGCACTGAAATCCTTTGTGTTGATTTATCCATTTACGGGTCCATTTGGTTACATTTGTACAATTAACCCTCCAAACTTTACAGTGTATAGATAGAAGGCGTTAAAAAAGTGCCACGTGTACTGTATGGATTGCATCCAAAACGAATGAATTCCATCATTCATTGGTTCAATATTTAGGTAAAACCCACAAACACACTTAAGCACTTCCACTTTCACTTAAAACAAGTTCAAATAATATTGCATAGCTGGCCGACCTACAGGCTTGTAGCTATGTTTGCTACTTTCGTCTGACACTGTATTGTTAATTGCATACAGAAACAACCTAAAACATAAAAGTATGGAGATACAAGGTTTCTGCCCGACAGCATCTAAATAGTCCTACAGGTATGGATCACATCAGAAATCACATCACATCTCAAAAACGTCCTACCTTGGTTCTTCAGTGGTAAAGGCATCGTCTCCCTGAGTTTACTGAGAAGGTTCTTCATTTCTCTCATATCCCTGGCCAAAGACAGATCATATTTTTTCACTTTACTTAATTACCACACAACATCACACTCCCTCTCACGCACAAATGATATGCAGTGTATCTGCACTACCACTACTTTCACATATTATTTTAACCATTTGTCCTCTAAAGAGAGCAAAGTTAAGCAAACAATACACCAATCGTAAAATTAGCTTCAAACTAGTTACAAACAGTGGAAAATCTAATCAATGTACAGAGCACTGCATGCATGCACAGTCCCTCAAACACCCTACACAAACACAGACATGCACACAAATGTGTACATGCATGCATGTGTTTGTATTTATTTATTTGACAGGGACAATACAGAAAGAACGGGGGGTATGACATCCCGTTAGTCCGACTATGTGGCCAGTTAGGGTTTGGGGACAGGGTTCGTATGGGGCTCTATGGTCGGAATATTGGGTAGTCGGATTTATGGGTGTCGGAATATTGGGATGTCGGACTAACGCTACACACCTTAAAAGTCAACATGAGACCATTGTATGTAGGGTTTGAAGTCATGGCTAACTTGTGACCCCAGTCCCTGGACATCCCTGGCATGAATTAATTTCACATGCATGCATGCAAATACTTATTACGCATGATGCACACACATGTGCATGCTGTGTAAGTTCACCTCTCTACCCACCTTTCTATGTTGTCTATGTCAGTGGCCACCTGCCAGCAGAGCTGAGGACAGTCGGTGGGGGTAGAGGATGTGTCCTCCAGGATGGGGATCTCTGAGCTCTCTTCTGTCTTACTGTCAATCCTGGGAGGCCCGCACGACTCCTTACCTAGACCACACATGAAAAAACACAATGGTTCAAACTCACGAATTACCCATTTTCAACCAAAACAAAATTACAAAGTTTGTTGAGCGACAGGGTTGTGCTACGAAGTATAAAGTCTGTAGACGAGAGACAGTAAATCCACAGAGAGAATGGGTGAATGACATGCAGTAAATGGTCCAGCATGTTGGGAATCAAGCCGAGGACTCACAATTTCAACCATATGCACCTATGCGACCTAACCTCTCAGCTATCGGGACGCCCACTGTTACGGCCCTATGAGGCCGCAGTCTTGTTTTAACGCTCTGTGAGTGTTTGGAGTGGAGATTGGAGGAGTGGTGTGGAGTCTCACACCTGGGCTCCATTCCTCAATTAACTAGTCAGCATAGAAGCTCTACATTAGCCATTTTTGCCATCCGTCACCATCTTGTGCTGAACCCTTCCTTTCTGTAGCTAGCATTCATTCCTTTTTGCTGTGGCTGACTGGCTGTGTGTTTAAAGTGAAGACCAGGTAGCTTTGTATAGGGGTGTGCTGTCATTTCTTTTAATTCCCAGTATGACTCTGTTTATGCTTATGTCTAGGGGCGGGACTTTGGTCAGATCTATACCCTGGTGTCAGTATTCTGGTGTCAGTATCCTGTCAGTAGTGTCAGTATCCTAGTGTCAGTATACTGGTGTCAGTATCCTGGTGTCAGTATCCTAGTGTCAGTATCCTAGTGTCAGTATACTGGTGTCAGTATCCTAGTGTCAGTATCCTGGTGTCAGTATCCTGGTGTCAGTATCCTAGTGTCAGTATACTGGTGTCAGTATCCTAGTGTCAGTATCCTAGTGTCAGTATCCTGGTGTCAGTATACTGGTGTCAGTATACTGGTGTCAGTATCCTGGTGTCAGTATCCTGGTGTCAGTATCCTAGTGTCAGTATACTGGTGTCAGTATCCTGGTGTCAGTATCCTGGTGTCAGTATCCTAGTGTCAGTATACTGGTGTCAGTATCCTAGTGTCAGTATACTGGTGTCAGTATCCTGGTGTCAGTATTCTGGTGTCAGTATCCTGGTGTCAGTATCCTGGTGTCAGTATCCTGGTGTCAGTATTCTGGTGTCAGTATCCTGGTGTCAGTATCCTGGTGTCAGTATCCTAGTGTCAGTATCCTGGTGTCAGTATCCTGGTGTCAGTATCCTGGTGTCAGTATCCTGGTGTCAGTATCCTAGTGTCAGTATCCTGGTGTCAGTATTCTGGTGCAGTATCCTGGTGTCAGTATCCTGGTGTCAGTATCCTGGTGTCAGTATCCTGGTGTCAGTATCCTGGTGTCAGTATCCTGGTGTCAGTATTCTGGTGTCAGTATCCTGGTGTCAGTATCCTGGTGTCAGTATCCTAGTGTCAGTATCCTGGTGTCAGTATCCTGGTGTCAGTATCCTGGTGTCAGTATCCTGGTGTCAGTATCCTAGTGTCAGTATCCTGGTGTCAGTATTCTGGTGCAGTATCCTGGTGTCGGTATCCTGGTGTCAGTATTGTGGTGTCAACATCCTGGTGTCAGTATCCGACCTAGTGTCAGTATTGTCCATTGGCTATTGCTATTGTGTTTTAACATGTTTTAAGCAACAACAAACTTTTTATAGAATGCAAACTGTATAGACTGCTTCAGCTGGAATTGTATTTTTTAACTGCCCTACACTCGTTGCATGTCTGTTTTAAGATTAATTTATTTTGGCACTTCATGGCCTGGTGCATGATTACATTTTGGAGTTATTAACTCCTTTACTAGCCTGCAGCCAGTAGGTCCACAGGCAGGAACCTGCTGGTTGTTCCTGAGTCGAGGCTGAAGACAAAGGGTGACTGTACCTTTCCAGCAAGGGCTCCTCAACTCTGGAACAACCTGCATGAGAAGCCCATGCTTGCTAAATAAGTTTCTTTTTTTAAAACATACTTTTTCCCCCCTGAAAGGCCTTTCCACAAATGTTGTTTGATTCGCTTAACTAGAAACAAGAATGACTCACGTCATAACTGCCAGGTGCAGCAAGCTCACTATGGGTTTTATCTCCCATTGGCTAGAGGATACGGCTTCATGTTGCAGCGTTCAGACTATGGGCTCCAATTTCGTCGCCGCCATTACCCGAGACGCGGCCCGAATATTACGAATATAGGAACTTGCTCTGTCCCTTAATGGTATTTTGGTCAAGCGTCACCCGCTATCTTTTTTGCCGACACCGGTATTTGCGCCTAGAGGTGTGGTCATGGGCACGCTTTCCCCTAAATTGCTATTTTGGTCACACACATTTGGGAAGACGATAGTGGAGTTTAAAACCACCCGTAACTTATACCCGTAAGCCGTGCCAAATTAGTTTGGTAGAGCGGCACGCGCTGCGCACCTGCATGGAGATGTCCTTGGAGTAAGGCTGCGTCATCTCTCCTTATTCTCCTATACGCATCTCTTTGTAATTTTCCTATAATCAGCAGAAGTGAGTGCCTGCCACTTCCTTGTGTCCATTCCATTGTGTTTATAATTGTATAGTCAAAGACGTTATTTGGCTTGTGCCAGGCATTGTGCGGTGTGCACGATTCCAATCCAATTGATTTGGGGGGGTGCAGCACAAGTGAGACTTCAAGGCAGCAACGCAACACTCTTCCATGGGCTATAGATTGTAAGGCTATGAAGCAATATAGCACTAACGGGCAATGGATAAGGGATCTCTTAAAGGCAATGGCACGTGGACTGGTGATTGGTTTACCGTAATTATTGTAACGCCCAAACCACACCTATGCATAATATAACGGGTAACGGAGGTGTTTTAGGGATTTAGAAAGGTGTCCACTAGGTCCGACTCCTCACTAGTCTCAACATCGACAGTATAGCCAGGTTGCACCTGGCTAAAAAAGCATCCTTTAAGACGTGTTCTGCCCCTTCTTATGTTTGAACCCCCCATAATCCCCTGTGCCACCCATACTCCCCATGCATCTTCCAAGCATCTCCTACGTGAAACCCGCCCATACAGGCAACCCCCCACCCCCTATACTGCCAAGCCATTCCTACCTTTCCTGTGAAGCTGCAGGGAGCCCAGCAGACAGACCGACTTGAGCATTTCAGTGATGTACATCTCCAGGCAGCACTGCAGCTGGATGAAGAGCCTGCAGATCTCCGGGTGGATCTCCCCATCCTCTGGCCTGCAGTGAAACAGACACTGATAACCAGCCATATATATGGAATATCATGAACCAAGAACATATATGTTTGACTTTAAAGATATAGGTTATAGGTTAGTATCCAGACCTCAAGACAGAGACATTGCCTGCAGTGCAGATGACACAGACATATTGTTGACTCTGTATTTAATGGTGTATTTATTTAGGTTTGATTATGTCTGCAACCATAATTGGCAAAAAATAACATCATGAATAGGTCCAGTGCAGATATCAATGAACCATGGACACACGGTTGATTGTCATCGTTGTTTTGAGAAATTAAATAGCAAAACAAGTCACTTGGCTGAGGTTATAGAAGCCCAAAACTATTAATACTCTCTGCAATAATTGCATAAACACGCTTGAATGCACTCTCTCTCTCTCTCCCTCTCCAACCCCCCCCCCCCCCCCCCCCCCCCCCTTGCCCCCCCTCCTCTCTCTCTCTTAATTTTGATTGTATGACCTATACGGTTCAAGAGTTATAGGTCAAAATGTAAAGTGCCATGGTATAGAGCGTCGCAGTCCCCTACCAAGTATTTATTTAAAGACGTTTACGCCGCGGACAAAGCCAACTCGAGTCGTGACAAATCATGACAACAAACACAATTTTTTGGGCCGAACAAATAATTAGAAAGAAGAAAAAAAACGGCAGGTTACAACACTTTTTTTGTTGTTTTTCTTCTTTGTAATTATTTGTTTGGTCCAAAATATTGTTTGTGTTGTCATGAGTTGTCACGACTCGAGTTGGCTTTGTCCGCGGCGTAACCGTCTTTAAATAAATACTTTTTTAAATGTCTATGGGATTCATTTCCTGGGCCATGGTAGGGGGCGGGACTGCGACGCTCTATAGCGTCACAATGTGTTGTCTTCCTTGGCCTACTGGCAGTGTGCACGAAAAAGGCATTTCCGGACTGGCAGAGATAACAATAAATAAAGCAATGTATACAGTACTGTTACTGTGTTCTCAATATATAGCTCACTTGCTTTCACTGAACCCTTGCGTTCCTGTTCTGGGCATGCCGGTGAACATGCAGAAAAAGGAGGGGGCCAATTACAAACCTCTGGGGGGTCCCGGTCAATGAAGTATACAGGGTTTAAGTGGTTAACATCCAAAATCTTTTAGTATCAACTCATACAAATATGGCATGCATTTTTACTATCAGCAAATTAGCAAATAATGAATATGTATACATGTGAGAAGTTTATAATATGTGAAAACATACAAATCAAATTCACATTGAGGCGCTATATATATACTATATATAAAAATAAAAATCACACCTGTGTGAACTGAGTGGTGTAAGGTCTGTCTGACGTAATGAAATCATGTCTGACGTAATGAAATCACACCCGGGTGTGATTTCATTACCTGGCTTTGTTTGTGCAGAAAAAATGAGCATGGTTGCTATGTTCACCCTGTTCACCCGGGTGTGATTTCATTACGTCATTACAACAGGGTGAACATAGCAACCATGCTCATTTTTTCTGCACAAAAAAGCCAGTTGTAGGAGTGGTTTACACCACTCAAAAATAAATGTTGGCTACTTCTGATTGTTTTTTGAGTGGTGTAAACCACTCCTACAACTGGCTTTTGTGTGCAGAAAAAAATGAGCATGGTTGCTATGTTCAAAATAATTTCTGACGTAACGAAATCATACCCGGGTGAACTGGATGACCGTAGCAACCATGCTCATTTTTTCTGCACAAAAAAAGCCAGTTGTGAAATCACATCCGGGTGTGATTTCATTACGTCAGACATTACGTCAGACCACAGCTGATCATGCTATATAAAACCTTACACCACTCAGTTCACACGGGTGTGATTTTTTAAAAGGATCCCTGGCTAATAAGACAAATATTCCTTAAAACATTATACTTGCACTCTACAACTAAAATAAAATAAAAACACCTTAAATATTTTATTTCTTTCAAAAATAAAGAATATTTCACTGAACTGCTTCTGTCACAAGTTGATGATGTCATATGTCCAAGGTGTCATATGTCCCTATATGGAATGCATATATAAAAAACAACTTAATACTTACTAAGGATAATATGAGCATTAAAGCGCAATATTTTAAATACTTTTTATTAGCACGTGCATTTCATATATTCTATAGGGCTGGACCACACATGGACATATGATATCATCAACTTGCGACAGGAGCAGTTCCATATTAAATGAAAGTTATAGTGGGCAAGTATAATGTTTTAAGTGATATTTGTCTCAGCCGCTGTAGAACCCAACATTGAAAGGAAAAGCTAAAGCTGAGAAATTTGCACCTGTTGAAAATATTTCTCAGACATTAACACTGCACACACTTCCACTGCAGACTGCAGTCTGTGCTTTACTATATCGTTGTTTGGTCACAGTGCTTGACTGCTGTATCTAAAGTACAGTTGTCATCAATGCCATCCTGCTTATCAGCTTTCCTCTGGCACATTGGAGAGGCCCCGAATCACTCAACCCATTCAGACACTGGCTGGCTTTATTTGATTAAAGGGGAATGATCTGTGCTGGCTAATTCGAGCTCTGCTGGAGACAGACATGGAAATGGCCAGGAGAACATTCAGAGAAGAGGATTTAAGTATGCGTTGGTGATGATTGTGACAATGATGTTGATACTGTTAGTGGGTAACTTTAGCGTTCTTGCTAACTCCATTTCTATTACAGCAGCAGGAAGTTCAAATACAGCACTATAATGGATTGGACAGTACTTGCAGTCTTGGAGAGGAACCTGATATAATTGCATCTAATTGTTTCATTATAGGGCACATTTCTGGAAAAGAGCAGTGAAGAGCAGAAAAGGCCTTTGTATTTCAGTAGTGCAACACCGAAGGAAGGCTATATACAAACAAACTGCCGTGATTCACTTAAGATTTTAACAGGAAGGCTATTTCGAGCCTTGTGATGAAAAAGAAACTGAGATGAGTTTTCTCCCGTTCCTGCCTGCATGATTCATGTCCATAAAAGACAAGAAGCATGCATGTTCCATGCATATTGCCTGGCTGCACGGCATGGGTGAGAACATCTTGTCACATGGATGTGTGGCTCAGAAACTCCTCTGCATGGGATGCAAAGATTTCATCATGCGTGTAACAGACGCTGAAGGATACACATTCTAAAATCACTTAAAGAGGATTAATTATTGAATCTTTGAGGAGGTTTTAGAGTAAGGTATACTGTCAGCTTGACACATCAAGCCTCTCATTAATTAGCATACTGGAAGAAACACACACACAGGGTATATTGATAGTGAAATCTATCTCGCAATGCAAGAGCAACATACTGTTTATATGCATGTATATGTAATATGGTTTGTACTGATAGAATATGTTGACGTTCCAACGCACCATTAATGCCTTGGGTTTAGCAAAGTGACAAATATTGTAAACACTCTTAACTTCACGTCCTCCATGAAGAGCTGCATGGCTGAATAACAGCTGGACCTAACCATTTGTTATAGTTGAGGTAGTCTACCATTGCAGTTTTCTAGTTGTTCTTTGCTATAGTACAGTATGTTAAAATGTACATATTATTGATCATATTTGTATACGCATGTCTCCGCTATACCCCCAAAGCACTTCGGCACTCACTTTACACACACATTTCTACTCAAAGGATCACAATGGAAATAAGCTCTTGAGCCTTTTTGTGTTTTATCCTTTTGATAGATAAATATATGGTCACATATGCACATTTTGTCAAATAAAAACTCCAATCATTCAAAACTCCATGCATCTCTGTTTTGCCTATATCTGAGTCTCTTTGTGGGTGCCAGGTCAACTGATACTGCAATAACTTTATTGCCTTTATTACCCTATTGGATGCACCCAAATCCCAAGATTGACTTTGCTCCTCCCAGTGTAGAATAAGTGCAGACAACAAGCCACTGTAATCAAATACCACTGTATATCCTATATAGCAGCAAAGCATCCGTTTCTGATTCAGAAGTGCAATAAGTAAGCTTGACCATCTCTGTAAATTATCAAAGAGATGAATGCTGATCACCTGCAGTATGCTATAGTTTCCATTATTTAATAATGCGGTAGAGACCTATTTGTTACACCTAATGGGCAAATCCGAGTGTTGAATGAAGTTGGCCAATCTCTCTATAGTCTGAAATGTACTACAGCCTTGATTATGACTCAGAGGCGGAAATGTAACACTCGCATCTCCGCTTGGCCGTGACGGGGCGGTTATCACTTTCAGCACCATGGACAGTGCCAAGCAGTTTAGGCCTTTAAGTATGTTGATCCACTCACCCCGATATCACGGAAAGGCTCTGGTGTGCTGCTCTCGCCATTTCGCATCCTTTAGTTCGGGTCTTGAGCATTTCGGCCCGTAGTGCGGGACAATCAACCGTGATTTCGCCAATGGAGATGACCAACTCACGGTACAGGGCCACAAGCGTGTTGAATTCTTGAACAATCTGTGATTCAATGTGGAAAATGGTACCCAAAATCAATTAATTGACTTCAAATCAACAAAAGAAGACGTTTACGAAATGGGAACTTTTGTTTAAGCAGTGCCTCCTGATCCCAGAATCAATTGCAGTGGAGTAGAATCCTATACACACACCGTCACGGCCTATGTATCAACATGGAGACGTGCACTGAGCGGTATAAGAAAATGCTGAGCAGTAGCTATACTTCTAATGTTGTAAACTATAGGCTATCTCATACTTTCATGTTGTTGATATCTACTACAGGTATAGTAGGCCAATATAGAATAGACTACATGATATTACCTGTCCTGCACTATAATAAGTGATCCTATAAACTGCACCTATTTGCTCCCTGGCAGAATTACAGTAGGCCATATATCAAAGATGAACCAAGATACAGAAAAGACAATGCCTTTGACATAATTCACGTCTTCTAATTCTTTCTTTCTTTCTTTCTTTCGTTTTTTCCCCCAACCCGTTATGCTAAGTTTGGTTGTTTGCACAGCATTGGATCCATTGATTGGGACACAGATCTCGCTCATTTTGTGCAACTCCGGCATTGCATTCTGATGTCCTCGTATGGTAGCCTATGAACTCGGATGTGGCGTTCATCATCACTGCTGTATGAATGTGCAAGTGGCCAATAGGCTTCATATGGACCTTTCTGAAAACATCTGTCAAAATAAACACAGCCCTGCAATGCATGAAGTCTGCGATTCACACAGTTTGGATATCATTCCAAATTATTAGCAGCCGTTTTCAACACCCCAATGCAAATCACACGCTCACTATGCTTAAGAAGGAGTTAAGGATCAATCTGGCTTCACTGCAACAAAAACAAAATGCAATGCAAAAAACAGATTATACGTATAGCATTATGACTTGCATTATTTTTCGTCTTTTTATCTCCTATATGAACACACCACACACGGGATAGTCGATCGTCCTGACTAGAACAAAGGAAGGGTGGGAGAATAACAGAGTATAGCCTATAGTGCTGATGATCTGAGATGCACCATGCAGGCATCGACGTGTCGCAAACCTACCATTCTGCAGTCTGCCACAGCGCGCTGGGCTTTGCGGGTACTTTCGGTGCTCTCTCTCCTCTCCGGGTCTCGGTAAGGTGGTTTGCCGATCTGGAAGATGTTCCCGGCGGATCTGGGGCGGTTCTTGCGCCCATTCGGTGCAGAACTCATGCATACACATACACTAATAAAACAGCTCTAATACAGAACGTTTTCCCCCCTCTCTCCCCTAAACTCCACCACCTCTGTCTGTCTTGTCGCCGTGTATGGTGCCCTATTCCCTCGTCCCCCCCCCTTTTTTTCTTACACTCAATTCACCTTCGACAACTAACTACAGACTGAATGCAGTCTCTCTGATTATTGTTATTGCTCTATCTATTCCCTCACTTTGTCCTCCTGTGGTCGAAGAAACAAAAGCCTCTGCGCGCAGAAGTACCGGATGAGCGCCTGCAACTCCTCTCCGCATTGCCTCGACTCGACTGCGAGTCACCTTCAGTCTTCACACCCAGTCCAGGAGTCCAGCTAGCTGAGGTGTCTCTTCTGACGTACAGTTACCTTTGTCGGAATGATATCACGGATATTCGCCAAATGCAACCATTTTTTATGATTGCGCTTTTCCATTAAGCACCAATAAGACGACTGATGATAACGGTCTGTTGAAGCACTGCGCCGTGCAGCCAATTTGCCTACGCAAACACTCAGCAGAAATAGGCTACCGTCGCCAATGTCACCGTTGATGAAATTAAATGTCGTTCATGTCTCTGCCAAAGGAAACCCAGAGTGATTGATTATAGGATGTGCCGATTTGGTTCCTGATGCCCGATTCTTTTTTTTTGTTTGTTTCCAATCGAGTAGGCTAGGATCTAACCTTGGCGAGTCACAATGAGACGAGTAGTTGCTACAGGCCTGACGTGGCGCGGTAGCTGGCAACACTGCGCACCCATAGGACACGAATACTAATAGGTACGACCCCCGCCCATCCAGAGCCTACAAAACGCGAGGAATGCTGTAAGTTATTTCCCCACAATTTAAATGGGACAGAGTCTGTCTTAAAGCGTCATACAGCAACGCCCCCCCCCCCCCCCTTTTTGTCATTTCAATATAGGCTACTTGGGGACAGGTTTAAAAGCCCTACTCCGTTGAGCATCCTAAACTTCGATCATGTAGGATGGCTTTTGTCTGATTGTCATCACAGTAGGCTAATGGCATGCCCTATACATCAATTTCAAAGTCAATGTCCTTTCTTCTTGTATAGGCTATATGTTATCTGAATATAAGACTATAATATATTATTCATGCATAACAAGAGCCTAACTCCTGAGTGTTCTATAAAAAGAAACTGTTTTCTTATACTGTTTTGCTACATGCTCTAAAAATAGAATCCAATGAATGTATTCAGCTTGGGCAGCCATTCAGGGCACACTGCTAGGCAGATATTTTCAATAAATTAGGAGTCCATTGTGCCGTATTGTGCATTATTATTTAATTATTGTACTTTTAAGGAAGTCCCAGGAAAAAACATTTACAAAATGCTTCAGACACACACTTATGTCACCCATGCCATGCGTATGCACACACACACAGTCACACACACACACACACACACACACACACACACACACACACACACACACACACACACACACACACACAGCAGCAGCAGAGAGCGCGAGTGAGGAAGATACACAACACAATATACGAAAATGTCGCGGGGTTGGCGAAAGGGCCTTTCTGTGTGGAGTTTGCATGTTCTCCCCGTGTCGCCTAGGGTAGTTACCCTCACAAAAAACATGCAGTAATCCTGGTCTCTAAACTGCCTCCACCTGGCCAGCCGGGGCGCCTGATGGAGGGGAAAGGAACTGGTCGGAATAACGTGTTCCTTGCACGCGCTACGTCTGGCCGGGGAAACTCTCCCCTGTCAGGTGAAAAGAAACAGCTTGGACTCCTCATGCATATTGAAGGAGCCAGGAAGGAGGTCAGTCCGCTGGCCCCCATGGTTGGCAGAGGAAGTGCAGCGCCCAGCCGCCCAGGATTACATTAGATAATTGACACTGGCCGGAAAAATGGGTTGCAAAAATTGTGGGATGAAAATTATAAAATAAAAAAATAAAAAATCCAGGTGTTATATAGCAGCAATCACAGAGTGAAAGTGAAACACAAGAACAGGTGAGAGTCAATTACAATGAACGAGTGATATCTATTATAAGTAAGTCGCACATCATGCATGAATGGCCATATGTCAAGCTTTGATCTGTAGTTCACTTGCCATGATAACGAGTAAGCTATAGTAACATTGAAGTATCTGAATGCTCAATTCTCCCAGGGAAAATTCCATGTTCATTATACTCAGAGTGTATAGACAGAAAGGGCACAGTACTTTCCACCATTCTTATGAACCATATAGTCTACTCAGATCATCAAGTCTGATAACCTGCAAATCAGGTGGCAGTATATGGGCCTCATCATGGTGTCCAGTAGACTTTCGGTGACCAGTGACATGATTTATTCATTCATTAATGATTAATGATGATTAATGATTTCTTGGATTTTTCCAGAAGCTATACTGTATAGAGAGAGGTGTCCGTGAAACATTGGAGGGAGAGGCACGGTAGAAGAGTGGAGGGCAGAATACCCCACAGTGCTATTTCTCGTTTTGTTAGGGCCATTAAAATTACACAGGTGTATACCTTTTCATACAAGGTTATTGATCCTAGCCACCGATTGCATTGTATGGTGTATAGTCCTACAGGAGTCACCAATAACATTGTATGGTGTATAGTCCTACAGGAGTCACCAATAACAACTCCAAGCCGACGCATTTACTACGAATGTAGACCTATATGAATCCCACAGGGTAATTCTGTGCCATTCAAGAGATATCTCGTGTTTAGAGCTATAGGCCTACCACAGTGTGCCAAACACGGGAAACACGAGATTCTATTATTTTTTTCTTTTCATGTCTTTTTATGTATTTATTGTAAAACATAGATATAGACATAACCTATGTAACCAACAACAGCCAATTAGCTGCTTCCATCGTTATGCAAAGCTTGGCCAATCACAGGGGAAGTTAGATTACTCCGGAATAGCCAATTAGCTATACTACAAACGTTATGCAAAGCTCGGCCAATCACAGCGGAAGTTAGATTACTCTGGAATAGTTTGGGCAGACTATAGTTATAAACGATTGTAAAACATAGATTGGTTACGTAACCAACAACAGCCAATTAGCTGCTACAAACATTATGCAAAGCTACGAAGCATATGTCCCATGACGTGATGAAGATATTTACCAATAGAATTCACGTGATTGGCCCAGGCGGTGGCGTAACCGTCTGGGCACCCGACTGGTAATCCAGTCGCAGTGTGCCGCGGGTTCGACTCCCGAGCCCGACACGGCCTTTACTGCATGTCTTCCCCCATCTCTCTCCCGTTTCCTGTCAGCCTACTGTCTGTCCCTTCAAAAAAAAAACAATAAAAGGCGTAAGCCACAAAAAAAATATCTTAAAAAAAAAAAAAAAGAATTCACGTGATATGATGTCATACGGACATACGGAAGCTGACCGTGCAGGTATGTTTTCCGTGAATCGTGATAAAGATGATGTACCAATGCCAGGGTATAATTGGTTGACGATGGTGACGTAATGATGATACGTTTCAGTGTCAAGTACATACGCATCAAACCACCCAGCCGATCACATTATACCACCAACTACATATACATACATATAGACATGTACACATATATGGACATATGAGCATATGACGTGATGAATATATGTACCAATGCCAGGGTATAGTTGACGGTGACGTAACGATGATTTTACCATACTTAAAAATACTACTTTTTTTCCTTCAGAAGCAAGGTACGTAGCAAATAGGTAAATCTAATAATTCAATATGTGAGACTAAGATTTGAAAGTTTATAGCGGTCTACAGCACTTGCATGCTCTGCTTGCGCACTAGTAGGCCATTTATGGCCTACTTGTGTGCAACAAGCAAGTAGGCACTCGACAGAGTGCAGTTCTAGTTGTATAAATGTTCAACAATACACATTTATTGCATTTATGCTGTATTGTATGGTTAACTTGTAACATATAGATTCTCAGTCTCAAGGTGCACATTCTGCTATGACATGGAATCTAATATGCTTGTGTTTGCTGCACAGATGCTGTTATTGGGCAAGCTGCCTTGAAGTCTGTGACATCACGCCTCCATATATGTCCATCTCCATATATGAAGATCACGACACTGACATCATCTAACCCTGGATAACCATACATGGAGAAGACTGGATCATCACCTAGATCTGCATATATGCGCCGGCCAGCAATCTGACCTCAAACCTCAAACCCTTAGATCTCCATATATGGAGCTGACCTGTTCTGACATTCCATATGTTGATCTGACCTCATCAAACCCTGTACACTCAAGACACGCTCCATATATGGCCAGTACAGAATTGCGTTAGTGTCCTTGACAATTAACCCCAGATGGCTCTGCACTGTCTCCAGTCGGTGTGGCGGCTTTTGTTAAAGGTGCTATATTATGCTCCAATTATTTAACAAATTAATGTAAAATACACAAATATCCACCAGGAGGCAAGCCCTACTTCCCTCCATCTGTCTGTGTTGCAATGTTTTTGGGATATTGTCTATGCATGAAAAGGCATGGAGCAATGCATTGTCAGATAAAAATACCATAATAATGTAGGGCTGTCACGATTAAAGTTGACAATTCATTGCAATTATTTACTTTGTGTACATTTTATTTGTTTAAAAAACATGCTGACTGCACAACCATGATGTCAATTCCCTCCTGGGGTTATTACTCCACAGAAAAATAAAACAAAATATTTTCTTTTCATATAAAAAAATAAGTTATGCCTCAATAAATGTATACAACACCCCGGCTTTGAGACATAAATACTTGCAAGTATTGCCATTGCCATTCTTTTACCAAGATTTTCACGTTTTGAGGCATAGGCTTCACTTTATGAAAACATTGATTTCCAATGAGAGGTCTAAATTACTTAGATCTACACAAGAAATATACAATATGATGATAAAAAAGGTTCACTTAACAGCATGGATCTACAAACATGATCCACAATTTCACACCAAAGAGGAACTAATGTGAAACATCAAATTAATTAGTCTAATGATGAATGAAAATCCAAAATATTAATACACGTTACTATTCCTTTGATCTTCTTAGACAGTTTAGTAAGATCTCTAAACATGTACAATTAAAAGCCAGAAGAAAAGAGTTACTGTATTCAGGAGCTCATCCACTGGAAATTAATTTGAAACAGAATCTTTTACAGAACAAATGTACAAATTTGTTAGCTATATTCTGGTCAAGAAATAGCACTACTATGAAATTAACAAAATGCAGGGGAAAATGCCGATACATGCAGATGAAGCTTATTGTTTATGCACTCTGGAAGCCCTTTGGAAGCCCATGCATTTCCGTCACTGGGTTCTCAAAAAGTTACATTTTTGTACTTTTGAGGGATTCATGTGATTCACATCATATTTCTTGAGTGTTGAGATATAAAGTCAGAATTGTGAGAAAATAAACAAATAGGCCTAAAATCTGGCAAATAAAAATAACTAGAAATGCGCTTCCATAATTATTATTATAGAGTGGAATCTGCAAGATTTTAGGAATAATATATGTATTCTTTTTTATTATTCTTTGCAGTTTGACATGTGTAGTGCATGGAAATGTACTGGGAATTGTAAAAATACAATTACTCAAGTAAAATTAAACATTACCATTTGAGTTGAACTACTCAAGTACGAGTAAATCTGGTTAATACATTTGTCAAGTACATTTTCTTACTTGAGTAATTTGTACTGGGGGGGGACTCGACTCATGTGGGAGAAAAATAACATTACAACCTGATGATGAGATATTAGTTTGGGACGAATCAGGAACAAATATTTGACCTAAACCAGATCACACGAGTCAATTTGGAATAAAAAAAATGGCTTTCTGCCATGTGGGAAGCCTGGTGACGTGAGATCAATTCTATTTACTACACACACTGCCAACAAATCTTGTATTTTTTTATGTGGTTAACTGTGGCTACAATTAAAGCATGCCATATATGGCAAGCAGTGAGTGTGGTACTTAGAAATGAATAACTCTGGCTGTGTCCTACAGTTGAGCCAGAGCATAACCAATGAACATTTTACAGAGTATAATTCAAAGTATACAAATATAATTTGAATACCTCACTGAATTGGAGCTCTTCCACTGATTGGTTCTTACAATATTAAGCGGTGCATAAATGATTTGTAAAGTAATCCCTGAAACCACAATATATTAGCAGATCCGGACCTGCCGTGTTATATAACCCATGTTATTATGAGCATCATGTGTATAGGCTGGGAACAGAGAACATTGGATTCCCAAATGTCCCCCTACACATTTCCCCATTTCAATGCTTTATTGATGTGAGACAACAAGCTGGTACCCTGTAGTTGTTCTTCCAAGCTATCCAACCTGCCCAACAGTCATGCACTGGCTCCTTATCTTTTCCTCTCTCGTGCATCTCTGTCCATCTTTTGGTCTTGCTAGGACTGTTAAAAAGAAGAGAAGAAGAGATAGCACAGGAAGCAGAAGACGAAGAAGCCAATCACCCAGTTGACGGAGTAGATGTAGATGATCACCATGTCCATGTCGAACCGCCAACCACGGGGGGAATCCTCAAAGTCCATTGCATCCAGACGGTAGCCTCCTCCATGGGGAAACTGCCGCCGGGCGATGGGACTAGCTTGTCTCTGGAAGCCTGGGAATGGGGACAGATTGAGCAACTGGCCACATTCATAGTATAGTGAACACAATTGTTAATTCTCAACTGTGACAAGGATGTCTGATTTAAAGGATTGATAAACTTGCCTCCGAAGATGCGAAAAAGTTTCCTGCAGCTTGGGAGAGGCCACTTTGCACAACTTGCTTTTTGGAAGTTCTGTTTCCGAGAGAGGTACTCCTTTGGGAAGAATGTCCTTGCCGTTTGATTCAGCTCTGTAAGAGAGGCACATGAACAATCAGAAGATGAGCTCAGACTTAAGTGAAGGCCTCTTATCCTACTCCTTCTCTCCAGAGTCTGTTTAGATTATCCTTGATTTTATGCAATGTATTCAAGCAATCTGAGAAAAAGCACCATCTGCAGCAACACATAGGCCAGCTTCTTTTCACTCTATAGCTATCTCCTTCTGACCTTGGCTTTGGTAATCAACACAAGAATCTTATCTAAAATCCTCGCCACCTAATCACCACCGAGAGCCCTTAATGTGTCTGGTCAGCCACTCTGCTTTTTTGTCCCTGTCCCTCTCAGTCCCTCTCACTACTAGAAGTAGGCCAAAATGAATCACGTAACATCATTAGGTATTCATAGATATATCCAAATCAGACTTGGATTGCTGTATGACATGATATCTCCCTATCTAATCAGCAACGACAGATTGTGAATATCAAGCTAGATATAAGAAAGTATCCTTACTTTCTTATATCTAGCTTGATATTCATTGATATATCATTAAAAATAAGTTAACCTTAGGCACAATGAAAATAGGTCACTGAATGCAAATTGTGGTCAACAGAATATGGCAAAGAAAATCTATATAACAAACTTCATAATTTGTCATACAGTATTAATGAATACTTGATTAAACTGCTAAACTGTATCCAAATAAAGGTGTGGAATTGTATTACATTATGTCGGCCGGGTCTAGATGACTCATCTGGCCAGAGCTGAGCCAACTGTTTGCTTCTCTCCCTATGGGGCACTTGCAGCTGAGTCCTCTCCACAGCTTAGATTTCAGATTTCATCTTTTTGTCTTCATTATCACCAAATGCTCACTGAAGACTATATAAGCTCATGTTTGCATGTTGTGATGCCACGATGGATTATTTACACCTGATGAGCCAAGTACTGTATGACAACATAATTTATGCCTGATTATGTCTACAGTATTGTGATCAATATGCCATATATCCAGTTGTATAAATCTACTATTGTTTGATAGTCTGCAGTAATCATTGCGCTTCAGTTTTAATTAGAGGAACCGCACTGTTTTCTCTCACCCTTTTGGAAGAAGACATGCGTGATGACGGTTCTGCAGAGGGGGCAGGGGGTGTTGGTAGGGCTGTTCTTGGCCAGTGTCCTTAGACAGGGTTCACAGAAGATGTGGTTGCAGGGGTGGCACATGTACGGGCTGAAGTACACGTCCAGGCACACAGCGCAGATATAACCCTCTCTGTCCCCTGCACTTAGATCCTCATCGTCCTCACTGCTGCTGCTGGACGGGTTCCCTGTCGAACTCTTTGTGTAAAAGGAGAGATATTAAGTGGAGAGATATTAACTTCCCCAAGGACAAAGGATTTTTTTCCCCCTTTAAGGTCCTCTGACCTGACCTCCCTTTGAAGTATTTTTATAATGTGGAAGAAAACTACATGTAAGCCTGTAAGTATGTGAGCAAGCAGTATGTGCAGGTGTGACCCCCCCCCCTCCCCCCAGATATTAAACTTTCTTTACAGGTGTACTTTCTTGGGTGTGTATGCTGACCTGTGAGCCTATCATTGCTGCCTGTCAGGCAGAAACCTGATATCTCCACATTTAAACCTGTAATTACCCACTTTGTTCTACAAGAGTGTCACACAAAAGTAGCTGATGTACAAGCTATTTCCACTAACATAGTCAGGGTCTTTCTTCTTAAATCTGAAAAGTAAAGTTTTTTTTGACATACAAGGTTTCCACCTGACAGTAACAATATGAGGATTGAGGTGTGAGTGAAATGAGCATTGTGAATGTTCCTGTCATAAGATGAGAGAATGAGATAAGACCTTTATTGATCCCATGAGGGAAATTCTGGAAAGGTCGGTGTGCCCAGACCTCAACTGAAACGTATAATGCATTCTTTACAAAAACCTTTCCTGCATAGAGCAATTTCAGAAGGATATCGGTGTTATTTTGTCCTATCGCCATGTATCTTTTTTAATGACTGTCAATCATTTATTAAAAGTGCAGTAAGTGATATGTGATTGTTAAAATAAGTGTTAAATAGCTCTATATTCTGATAGTAAACACAAAGTGTTTATTCAGAAGTAGTCTCTTCAGCTCTTTCATAAACAGAAAATATACATTTTCAGGTCGGGGCTCCAACTTCATCCAATTAGGAGTGTGAACTTATACAAAGACGAAAAACGAAAAGACGAAACAAATGAGCAGACAAAATTGGAATTGGATCACAAGCTGATAAATTATCTTTGGGGGTGTTTTCTCTACTGACTTGATGGGATTTGTAATTTATGGATTAAAGAGCTAGAGGAATCAGGCCCCTGTTACTGAAAAAATACCTTATAGCAATGATTAGTATCACAATATAGAACTTTTTTTTAAACAAAAAACATTGTTTTAACCTGAAATATAAAGCAGTGTATGAGTTTCTCTGCCTCTTGGCCATTTCACACTTGAAAAAGAGACCAGTTTTGTGCCCAAGGGGAGCTCCAAGGACCTCCCTGTTACATGACCACTGCCTCCCAAGGAGTGTTTTTTAAAATGGAACACACACAACAGAGCTTTTTACACAATCCCCCCAAATGGCATTCATTGCATAAATAATGCTATAGAGACACAGTGGCTATTGGTAGAGCAGTCAACGGTTTAGATATATACAGTAATAGTATACAGTATACACACACGCAATATAAAGTCCAAGTTACACCTCGGCACATCTGTGTGTATTATGGAGGATGCGCATATAAATGGTCTGGACAATTGTGACGCATTGTCAATGCAGTAACCGCGGAAGGGACCCCTCTTTCACATGGAACTATGTTTTTGTGCTGCTGCTGGTGTAGTGATACTGGACAAAATAAATAGTTCCATGATGTGACAGAGGGGTCAAAGTTAAATGAAAGTTGCTCTATATGGTAGAAATAGACAATACAAATGATGCTAGATTTGTGGATTCATTAATTTATTTTTAATGAGTGGCCCCCAGATGCCCACCACATGACCGGAATTACTTAATATTCACCAAAACCAGACCAGAACTCCCACCACGGGACTCAGGCAATCAATTAATACCTTTGCAAGGACTATATGGCAAGCATTTCCTACAACTTTAAGTCCAAAAATCTGAACGAACCCTGATTATATTTGTTTGTCATCGTTCCTGAAAAACATTCTTGGATATTTTCTTTCCAGCTGGCCTGTTCTATGCAGTGTCGCAAGTTAATATACACACAATTCCATCAGCCAGAAACAGTGTGCTTATTATGTACACTACTCACTGTATCTATCCAAATTATGGAAGAACATTAGTTTATCAAATCAATCGTACGTGATCTGTAGAATGAGGAATACATAGTAAAAGTCTTAACAATCAAAGCAGCTGAGGTTTTCTTTTTAATTAACTTAAAATTAGAAACCACCGTTTCCAATATAGCAGTCGTAATAATTATTACTGCAGATCTGCAGTAGACAATCAAGCTGGAATCTGTTCTTTTGTGTGGGTCGTTTTTGAAGGGCTATCTGCCCAAGCCTCATCGTGCAACTAATTCAAATGTAACCCCACTTTAAACCACACAGACAATTGCCATTGAGATGAGCTGGCCGCTGATAATCCTGTTGTGAGTCACTGTCTACAAAATGAACACATGCGGATACAAACATGCATGTAATGCACGTGCAGTCGTGTACAGGCATACACAAGAATTGACTGAAAACATAATGATAATATTTAAGCTTCATCTGTTTATTTTATTTCTCTAAATATTTATCCCACAATTTTTGTAACCCATTTTCTTCACCCAGTGTCAATTGTCTAATGATTAGACAATAGACAATTGACACTGGGTGAAACAAATGGGTTACAAAAATGTAATCCTGGGCTCTACACTACCTCTGCCAACCTGGGGAGAGTAACGGGCTGACCTCATTCTTCCTTCAATGCATGAGGAGTCCAAGCCACTTCTTTTCACCTGACGGGGGAGTTTCCCCGGTTGGACGTAGAGTGTGGAAGGAACACGCTATTCCAACCAGTTCCTTTCCCCTCCATCAGGCGCCCTGGCTGGCCAGGTGGAGGCAGTATAGAGACCAGGATTACTGCATGTTTTTTGTGAGGGTACCTACCATAGGGGACACGGGGAGAACATTCAAACTACACACAGGAAGGCACTTTCGCCAACCCCACCTAGGGTATGGGCACTGATGGCACGGAGGAGAGAACACACCACAGCGCCCATAGCGTTCCCAGCGGGAATCGAACTCAGGACCTTCTAGCTGTGAGACGATAGTGCTACCGACTACGCCATTGTGCGTAATTTACTTTCTCCCACACACACGCACACAAATACCATATAGACAATCTTGTCTGTAAACTAAGTAAAAAAATGTTTTTTTCTACCGGAACAGAGCTAGTTTCCAAATTCCATGTAGGAACTAAACAAAATACATACATACATGGATGCACCTGGGACGTATCCTCAGTGATGTATCCCAAGGTCATCGGGGTTTCGGGTCTCCCAACATCATACCCCTCACTCAGGTGACCCAGCCGGGGTGATCAAGTCCCGACTTACGTCCCAGTAGCTACCCTCGATCAGTCCCATTAGGGAAAAACCAGGGCCACACAATCCGTTCCTCCTGAACTACTCTGCCGGGACTGGGAGGTACCATTCTGGCGAGTGGAAGGACTAGGCTCTGTGGGTTGACTCCTGTCCGGGCCCCTCCTACGTCTCACCAGGTCCACTCCTGCTCTCACCAGGTCAGGCCCTGTGCGTTGCACCAGACTCCCAGCACCAGGCACTTTATTCAGGAATGGTGGATTCTCATTCTCATTATTGAAGCAGTCTTTCTTTCTGTTTTGGACTATGGAGATGTCATCTATAGAAAAGCTCCTCCTTCTGTCCTCAAGCCCTTGGATGCAGTTTATCATTCTGCTCTGCGGTTTATACCTGGTGAACCTTATAGAACTCATCACTGCATCCTATATGACAGAGTGGGCTGGCATTCCTTTGTCGACAGGCGAAATACACATTGGTATCTGTTTATTTTTAAAGCAATTGATGGGACTTTACCATTGTATATTAAAGCTCTGCTGGATTGGAATCCTGTAACATATAGGACACGCTCCAGTCACTGGCTCACAAATGTAAACACAGAACTGGGGAAAACAGCCTTTTGTTTTAGTGCCGCAACCACGTGGAATGACCTACAGCTTAAATTAAAGATCTGCTCGCTCGCACGCACGCACGCACGCACGCACGCACGCAGGCAGGCAGGCAGGCAGGCAGGCAGGCAGGCAGGCAGGCAGGCAGGCAGGCAGGCAGGCAGGCAGGCAGGCAGGCAGGCAGACAGACAGACAGACAGACAGACAGACAGACACACACACACACACACACACACACACACACACACACACACACACACACACACACACACACACACACACACACACACACACACACACACACACACACACACACACACACACACACACACACACACACACCACCTATAATGCTACAAGCTCTATCACTGCATGTGACAAAAAACACCTTGAACAATGAACTTGTAAATAGCATATCATTGCTAAAACCCCCAAACAAAACAATTGTACAGTGCTCATTTGCAACTCTGAGAATGTACAAATGTAACCAAACAAACCGGACAAGGTCCCTTTGGTTACATTTGTGCAACCTCATGAGTTAATCATATTCTTTTTACAGTGCACCATGTTTGGCTGTGGTGTGGTCTCCTCCCAACCCTCCTCCATACGTGTCTCACCTGTCTGTTTTCCTGCAGTTGACTCTGTCTCCATCTCTCCCTCCTCCTCTGCCTCCTCCTCAGACACCGCATCCTGTTTCTCTCTCTTTTACTCGTCCTCCTATCGGCCAGCGCCAGAGCAGAAGGTGTCAGCATCAGCGGGGTCAGGGTCTCCGACACACCACTCATCCCTTCCTCCACTCCCTCCTCTTCTTCCTCGTCTCCTTCTTCCAGTTCCACTGCCCCTTCTTCCTGCACCTCCTCCTCCTCCTCCTCCTCCTCTTCCTCCTCTCCCAGCTCAGAGCCTGTTGGAGGCCAGAGGCGTGTCTGGGACCCACGGCTGCTCCGTGTGGACTGGCCCGCCCCCTCCCCCGCCCTCACCGCTACCCAGAATGCATCTGGCTCTGTGGGGGTGTGACGCGTACTGCGATCAGGCACCCTGGCAGCCATTCTTGGTGATGGTCTTTGTGGTGTCGAAGTTGTGGCTCCGTTCCTGATGGAAGATCGATATAGGCCGGAGGATGTGGGGCCCACGGCTGGTCGGGGGGACTGGGAGCCAGTGCGGGTGCTGCTCGTTTGATCTCTCTGCATTCTCTCCAATCCCTCACTTTCCATCCCTCTCTGTTGAACATAGGAGTAGCTCTCACACATAGTCCTTCTCCCTTCGTCTCTGGGTCTCTCTTGGTCCATTTCAGTTCTCTCCGTATTCCTCTGCATTCGCCTTTCTCGTTCCATGTCATCGTCCCTAACTCCAACACTCTCCTCACTTGCATCGTCCCTGTCACTGTTCCGCCCTCTCAGACCACCATTCTCCCTCTCCCTGTTCTGGTCCACGCTGTGAGCCTTTCTGTGGGCTTTCCTCCCCGGCAGGGCAGGCCTCACCAGGTGCTCCACCACAGTGGAACTTCCTTCTCCAGCCGGGCTTGTACTCCTCAGGTGTACCTCCAGATATGGAGACTCGGCCACCCCTGTGCGTTGTCTCTCACCGCTCCCTCCATTGGTGTCTCCATCTCCACCACCTCCGCCTCTGTCTGGACCATGTACACAAGTGGCTCCCACACGGGAGCTCATGATGACGCTTTTACCTGGTCCAGCCCCGACCAGCCAACATGGCCTTCTCCTTCGCCTGGTTCCCACTCACTTACCCTGTTTTCCCCTCACTCTGCCTCTCTCTAACTTGCTCTTTGACCTTTCACTCTTGCCTTCTGTCGCTTTCTCTTCTCCTCCCCTCCCCCTCCCCCGTCTCTCTGGTTGTGTCTGCAGTAGTTCTGGATGGCATAGGTCGGAGCTCTTGTTCTGAGGGCTGAGCGAGGAGCCTTCCAGCTCAACGTCGACCCCCCGGTCATTAACAGAGGTGAGCAGTGTAACTCTCAGTCCTGTGCCGTGTCCTGCCCCAGTTAGCTCCCCTGGGACATTCCACACTGTTGACAAAGCCAAAGCCCCCCACTGAGCCCCACTACAATGGGTGCAATGGGTCCCGGGAGGCCTATGAAAAACACACTGCTGTGCCGCAACAATATAGACACTGAACACACAAAAAAAGGTGAAATAACCAGAGTCACCTATTTTTCTCCAACTAACATGGTGTCAGCTTTTTCTCTTTCTGGTTGATCAGCAGGGCTGTGAATCAGTGTATACTGATTCATACTGTGTGTGTGTGTATGTGTGTGTGTATGTGTGTGTGTGTGTGTGTGTGCGTGCGTGCGTGCGTGCGTGCGTGCGTGCGTGCGTGCGTGCGTGTGTGCGTGCGTGCGTGCGTGCGTGCGTGCGTGCGTGCGTGCGTGCGTGCGTGCGTGCGTGCGTGCGTGCGTGCGTGCGTGCGTGCGTGCGTGCGTGCGTGTTGTCACAGGTCAATAATGGAGGTGAAACCTCTAATAGCCCTCTATGTATATTGCTGCAGTTTTCTCAACCGTGCATGGATGGAAACATTTATGTTGTTTTGGAAAATTGGAGCATGAAGTGTGCAAAGATATTGGCATCAAAATATCCTTGGACTACCAAAGTAAACTAGAAAAGCAGTTGTTGCAGAAACTGCGTGGGCTCGCTGAAAACCCGCAATGTACTTTATATGATGAAAATATGATAGAAAATGTATTATAAATGTATTATAGCTGAAGATTTCTTTTTAAAATTCCAACAAAAATGGACCATTGGCCCGGCGCTGTGATGATGGATGGTGCCAT